>NC_140945.1:65195619-65398119 GCF_014529385.1 Adiantum capillus-veneris | reverse complement strand
ACTAGCTTGGTGCAAATTATCCTCTATTTGTGTAACGTATTGAGGACGATCTTTGACGTTTGGAAATAAATAATGAGCCATGATTTTAGAGACAAGTGAATAGATTGGTTGCGAAAGAAAAGTGGAATCTCTTGAAATTCGATTTTGGACTTATTCGAGGGCATCCGAGAAGATCTTTTGTTGGAAATCAGAGTTCCCAAATCTTTAGTAGTTGTGATAAATCCAAAATTTATCACACCTACTTCGGAAGTTCAAAAAATTCACCCATACAAGCACCTAAGAGTCAGTTCACATGAGAGTGAGGTTGGCAATTAGTTGCCAACCGGCAACTTGCCATGCCAAGTTTCCATGGAGATTTAGCAGCACATTAGAGAGAAGAGAGAGTGTTCCTTTTTAAGACAATTGGAGGGAAAAGGTCCGTGAGAGAGAGGAGAGAGAGAGAGTCAAAAAGGTTTGGTCTTTTCTAAATTCGAAGGGGGTCACTTTTTCAAATTTTGTCCTCTAGTGTGGCTTCCTTTGTGCTCCAACCCCTTGACGTAGAGCCCAATTGCAACTTGTTGACAACATATTGCCCATTTTTTTTTTGAAAACCATTCATGGGAACTTAAAAAGTTCACAACATGTTGCAAACCTGGTACTCATGTGAACCTGCTCTAAGTATGTTATAAGAAATGGATAAACAAATGACTTGAGAAGTTGGATATTTCTCTAGACATTACCAGGTCAGCCCCCCTACTGCGACCCTGGGGCGGGGTGTTTCAAAGATGTGCGTCACGCATGACTTCACGTGCGCGGGCCGTTAAACTCGAGAAGAAGCGAAAGCGCGCACGCACAGAGAGAGAGAGAGAGAAGAGAAGAGAAGAGAAGGAGAAGAGAAGGAGAACAAGCAGCGATGTCTTCCAGTGACGTGAAGGTGCTCAGCGCATGGTACAGCCTGTTTGGCGTCAGGATTCTCATCGCCCTCAAGGCCAAGGGGGTCGAATATGAGTTCATCGATGAACCTGACCTCGCCCGGAACAAGAGCAAGCTGCTTCTGGAGTCCAACTCTGTGCATAAGAAGATACCAGTGCTCATCCATAAGGGCAAGCCCATCTGTGAGTCCCTCATCATCCTGCAATACATTGACGACACCTGGCCTTCCCATCATGACAAAGGGAATTTCCTGCCACAGGATCCTTACCAACGTGCCCTTGTTCGCTTCTGGGCAGACTACGTCGACAAGAAGGTGAGCGTTGTTTTATGTTGGGGATGGCTATGTTGACTGCCTGGTATCTGTCATGTGAGGAAGAAGAACAGATATTCTCACGGCACAGGAACAAACCCAAAAGACCACAAAGATTTATCCGAAGAGACTTAACCCAACACCGTATGGCTAGTCACTAATCCTAGCAATCAAGAACAATCTATATTTCATTGTTGGTACCATCAATGTACTTTGTAGGTGATTCAAACTCAATTGCCACCCTAGTGAGCATGCCTATCTTGTAGGAATGGTTACAATTTCTAATCCTCTCGTTTATCAAACCGGCTAGATTGGCTAGAAGTTAATTTAATGCTTTATGACGTGCAGGTCTATGAAGGATGGTTGCTCATAGTCAAAAACGTTGAAGGGAAATCAATGGAGCAAGGCCGCAGTGTTGTGAGAGAGAGCATGGTAGCATTGGATGGTGCTTTACGTGATGTCTTCGGTCCAGGGCCTTACTTTGGTGGAGATCAATTAAATTTAGTGGACATTGTCCTCGCCCCTTACCTATGTGGGATTGATACCATGGAGACATTGGGAAATTTCAAGGTCTTGAATGAGAGCACGTGTCCACACCTTTGTGCATGGGCGAAGGCAGTGGTCCATTACCCTGGCGTCAAAGAAGGCCTTGCCACAACACCATCTCAAAATTTCTTGGAGTATATTCGCTCAATTAGAAAGACCATGTTTGGTCTTATAGAGTAAGATCACTGCTGCCTTTCATTAGCTCGTTGAGGGAAGGTTAGGGCTAATTTGGAGCATAGGTTTAAATTCCCAAAGAGTTTCCAAGGTGCAAATTACTATTTCACAAGATATGAGAATAATTGAATACATAGCAAGAATATACAATACTCTATTCCTTTTTTGTTTTTCCTTTATGATATGTTGCTTCACATCTTATAGTTTTACGGGATTGTGTTAGCACACCTACACCTGCATGTCACAGAGGTTGAACCATAGTGGGTACTCTTAAAACCCCTCATCAAGGTAAATTTACATCAAGCATTGCTTGTTTTCATAGAACTCGAAAGTGTTCTAAACACTTTTGATTTGTACAAAACCAAACAATGCTTGATGTAAATTTACCTCAATCAAAGCAATAATTCATTGGAGTTAACTTCAAAAGAGAAGTGGCCACTTCTGTAATGTTTAGTCTCTTCGTTGAGCTTCTAGCAAAACATACAGAGATTAAGGGTAAATTTTTACTTGGTTTGTCAAGAATGTTTGCTAAAGTTTCAAGCTAGGTATAGTAAGACCAAGGCAGTTCTGGGACGCTACTAACCTCCCAACCGTGCTTTCTTATAGAGATCCACCTACAATATATGCTTGACATGTAGCAAACCTTGTCCTCATAGCCAATGTAAAACCCTTGCCTTGACACTACTCCCCTCTTGGAAAATAGTTCTCATCCTTGAAAACACAAATAGAAAATAATTTTTTAATCACTTAATGTTCTTACTAGTGGACCTTTATTAAGTTCATCCTTCCATTTGATAGAACTCTTTGTAAACATCATTAAGTATTCTCTAGAAATAGCTATATTCACTGAGAAGATGAAACATATGAAATGATCATAGCATAAATACTTCATAGAGAGATATCTTAATGCACCTATTAAAAGAAACCCTAGGTAAAACTACCAAAGTGTACATAACTACCCTACAGTCATTTAAAGTTTGTCACACTTTTTTATTTTTCCACGTTTGCTGGCAAAATCATAGTCATATCTAAATAGACAACCTTGGCCACATAATCGTTTAAAATACAAAGTGTCTTGGTTTTCTTTAAATAATGAGAGTGATTGGTATTTTAGGACCCATCATGACACATATAAAAGTATGGCATGAGTCTCATACTCTCCACATGTGGAATATGTCTCATAGGCTATGTCAATTCTTTGTGTGAGTATATTTTGCAATGTTCTTAGATCTTATTGTTTCTCCTTATGATAGATAACAAGTGCCCTTTATCAAATCTCTACCCTTGTAATCATGGATCCAATCTTGTCCAAAATTTAACATCCTATGTAATGTAGCTTCCATGAGAAAATCGTTAGTATTATAGAGTGAGGTGAGTGTACGTACACTTCTTGTCCCATAAAAAGCTTACCAAGAGTGTAACATAAATAATACATAGCACCATGTTTTTATTAGTACCACCATAATACATGTGTCTCACCATAATACATGTGTCTGTAGGTTGAATCATTGTAGCAACTAGAACTTGTTTCATGATCCGAAAGCCTTGCCTCCAACATAAATAACCTTCTAGGTCTCGACATGGAAACTTTTTGGTATGTCGTGGAAGCTTACATGTACTATACATCATAGCCATGAAATACTTGACTGTGAAATACCAAGGGTTTGGCCAAATAAATGCCTTGATAAAAATCTCCATAGTCAAAACGTAATAGAAAATATGTTAAAGAACTCCATGTTTGTCATTTTTGCATGTGTCTCTAGGGAATAGACTCACTCTACTTCTATCTATATAGACAAAGGTAGAGTAGATTCGCTCTACCTGTCTCTGCATAAAGTCCCTACACAGAGTCTGAAAACACTTGTTGTGTCTCACTAAGGAGACCTTGCTCCACCTTTACCTCTACAAAGTCTATTGATATGTCTTGCACAACTATATGTTGTCATACTTATTTGTGCCACCTTCTATGGTTGACCAACTTTAATTACATCATCATTGCCCAACCCGCTTGTTGAACATTTATGTTCAACCATAAACTTGCTTTATTCTTCTACCAGCTCGACTACACCGAGTTAGTCTTCCTATTAGAGTGATGTCACACTTATCTACTCATGTCACTCACTAATGGTTCATACTAAGCCATTTAACTAGTGATTCATACTAAACCATTTAACTAGTGGTTCATACTAAACCATTTAACTAGTTCCCCTTTTTTGTTCTATTTTCCCTTGTTTTGTAGGCCTCTTATGCTGAAGCAAGCACCTAGAGCTTGACACGTGTAATAGGACTCATTTATGAAAATTCTTAAAGTAGAAAAGAATGTACTAGGTCATACGTATCTTTCATTTAGCACGATTTGAAAGATTATTGAATAGTCTATTAGATAGAGCTTATATAAACGAGTTTAAGATATTAAGAGAAAAAATATATTCTCTTCTTTTAAATAATACACTAAAGCATTAGGAGAAATATGGACCTTGCATGGGCCTTGTAAGGAATCCTAATCTTTAGGGATTAAGGCTAATGTTGTGTGGGGTTAAGGGGGCAAGGGCATTGAAGAAGGTAGTTTTGAGTAAGCTTTTCTAGCCTTTTTTTAAGACAAATGTGGAATGTGGATCTAAGGGGTTACTTTCTCTCTCTAGCTTTTTTAAAATGAAGGAAGCATAGGGGTGTGACCACATCAGCAAAAACGTGGGTCATTAAGAGTCAAAACTTGACTTTAAAAAAAATAAATTATTTTTACTTATTTTTTACTTAAAACTGCCTTCCAACATATATACATATCCAAAAATCATTTTTTGACCCATGTTGTAACCCACAACCTTAGAAAGTCCATTTTTTCAAAAATCTTTTCCCCCAAAAAATAAAACACACTTTGTTCTTTCCTCCTCCTCCCTCCTCCCTCCTCTCTCCCTCTCCTCTCCCTCCCTGCCCCTACCTTCCTCCTCCTCCCCAATCTCTCTCTCCCCCCCCCTCCCTCCTCTCCTCCCATCTTCCTCAATCTCCTTACCCCTCCTCCTCTCTCTTTTCATCCTTTGCTTCTCCACGCAATAGCTTCCATGGTGCTCACAGACATCATAAATGGTTTGCTTCCACCACCACGTACTTCACACACCAAAAGCATACATATTTGCTTACCCACGGGGTTTGCACCGAAGACCGCATGTGAGGGTGATCAAAGGTGATCACAGGAACGTCGCACCGCTCATGAAACCAATATTGAGGGTGGACAACCATTTGTACCGTTACGATCCTATAAGCCGCTTTCATCCATCCTTTAATAGCCTTTTGACATTTCTTCAATTTCTTCGGAGAGGAGAATCAGCCTTGTTAGGCTGTTGCAAGCGGTTGTGTATGAGTGCATGTGCTTCTTTGTATATGTGGATGCACGAACATCAAGCTCTTTACCTCAAGATGGCGACATTACAAGAGAGTGTTGCCTCTTCGGAGAGGGTAGTTGAAACTCTTCAACAACAAATGCAAGAAAAGAAATCCCACATTATGAAGCTTGCCAACACCATCACATACTGGAAAAAAACACCCCTTGGTGCAAGGGAATGCAAACGCACGTATTTATGCATTGAAACTCTTGCATATTTGGGAGGAGCACGCAAACGACGCGTCACAACTACAAGGTGATTTGATCTTTACTTTCATGATGCATTCTTACTTCACACTATTTTCTAAGATTTATTTTTATTGATTGCTAGAAACTTCATCCAGGAGGCATGCGGTGGAACAAGCCAAGATGATCGATTATTTTTTAACATTTATTTTTATTGATTGCTAGAAACTTCATCCAGGAAGCATGCGGTGGAACAAGCCAAGATAATCGAGTCAACCTTCTCACTAGTTGTCTCAATATCCAAGATGTGATTTCTATCTTACATTCAGCTGGACGTAAGCACATTAAGGATACAACCACCAAGGATCTTATGCGTAAATTTAGAAATGTGGTTAGTGATGATGACGTGCAAGAAGCTTGTGATGAAGCTAGAATCAACACCAAACCCTATCAGGCTATTTCCAACTCCTAAAGGATGCCCTCAAAGAGCATGGCATTATGGAAAACCTATTTCCCGATCCTCACAAGGTCAACCTCGCAAAGAAGGCCAAAAATGAAGATGTGTTCTCCCGCATTGGGATATACCTACACATTGAGGACACAATGCCAAATTTCCTTTATGTTTCGTGCACAACAAAGACAAGGGAAAAAGGTGAGAAACAATCCATAAGACCTTCGGAGAAGGAATTCCCTTACACAATGTAAAACAATATTTTGTGGACATTAGAAGACTTCAACAAGCCATGCTTATATTTTACGAGTTACCGGAAGTAGGGTGCCACACTATACTTTTTTCTTTTGGTTTTATTCTTATCATAGACTTTGAAGTATAAGGTCTTGGCACTATTTATTTTGTAGTGCTTGGCACAAAGGTCGCTTTTGTGCTGAAACTCGATGAGTGTCAAATAGTGAAAGGTCGAAGGTTAGAGAGGCTAAGTGTCACTCTAATGAATGAGGCCCCTCTTGCAAACCAAGTGAAAGGATTCCGTTGAGCCATCTCTCACCCCGTCTTTTAGCATGCAATAAAGAAAGACATTGGATGGTTGGGTGCTATGAGGTACCCAAAGAGACCAATGGAGTACTTTTATGGATCTTTAAAGCAAATCCATGGATCACAGAAGTAATACACTTCCAAATTGCAGGTCAGAAGTTGGAGGTTGAGGGTTTTGGTAGCTATGATGTGGAGTGGCACTTAGGTGGGGACTTGAAGACCATAAAGTGTTTGCTTGGCTGCAAACAAGGGGCTTCTTCTCTCATGCCTTGTCCATTTTGCACTCGAGGGTACAAACCTAACAGACAAAAATAACACAAGAGAACTACAAAGGTCGGTTCCATGCTTCCATGGCAAGGGTATGGAGAACAAGGGTTGGATTGTCGTGATGTCGGAGATGAAGGTAGAGAATGGGAAGCGTCTACTCTGAGATGTCCCATGCTCAATGCCCCAGACCGTGATCAAAAGGACCACGCTTGGAATCTAATCTTTTCATTTCCTCTATTGAATGTACATTTTTGTACATCACACACATTCATACGCATTTTTGATAGGCTATTGAAGCTCCACATTGACTATGCTTTCACAATGAAACCATTGGAAGAGTCCCAGGAAGCGATCAAAAGAGTCGAGGTACTCTTGAATTCCATTGGTTGTTACGGTGGAAATGTGTCTATTGTTGCTGCAAAGAACACAGGGGAGGCCCATGAAATTTCTCAACAAGTGTCAATTGGACACAAAGCCATACACTTTTTGAAGAAATTTTTCCAAGGAAAGCTAGGTCGATATGTTGCTCAAAACAGCTCCAACCAGCAGGCAGGTAATCTTTGGGAGCTTTGGAAGGAGTTATGAAAAGCTACTACTGATAATGGTTCAAATGGCAAGCTTACAAACAAGCGCAAGCAAGTGAGGGCACATTTGGATAAAATGGTCAAGCTTATGGGCCTTAACAGCACAACAGAAGAACAACGCCAATAATTTCAAGAAGCCTTGACGGATTTTACCAAGGTCTTCACCCTTTCTTGAGATGAAAATAACATCACACATTACATGGTAAGCCATGTTACGTGGTGACTTTATTACAAGGGATTGTTTTCATTAAATAATGTGGATCGTTTACTCATGTGAACATCATATCTTGTTTGCGGATGGTGCATTTTTAATGCACAAGTATGGATCGCTTGAAATTTTTAGCAGTCAAGGCATGGAGAAGTCCCATTATCGAGCAAGGGGGGTGTACTTCAAAAATACTCGACATGGTGGTGGAATGGTGCAATCCAATTATTTGGAGGAGATGTTTTTTGCACAACATCTGCTCGTAAGCTCACAATGGAGCGTGCACGGCAATCCAGGATTTCTATTGAAGTGCGGAAATGGAGTCGTCAAGAGCATAGCAACAAGTGGAAAATGTCGCAAGGTCGCGCAAAGCATGCTGCTGAGGCGGTCCAGGGCGGGCAACAAGAGAGGCGACCTCTAAACACCCCTCAAGGCTCCCGTGCTGCTCAATTGGGGCTGGGGCAACCACAAGCACAACAAAACAACAAACCCACAGCCAAACCCAAACAAGATAGGGGCACCACCTAGTTATGGTATGCGAACTAGGACGCAAGAGAGATTTTGGCACAACCAAGAAGATGCACCACACAACACACACAAGCAACCTCACACCAAGACACACACAAAATGGACCAGAGAGAGCTAGAGCAAAGGGAAGAGAGAGAGAAAAGGATCTTGCGTAGTACCTTATTTGTGACTTGCAAATGGAGATGGTTCGTTATGATGCTATCGTAGAACTTGTACAAAACTCACTCAATGCTTAGTGATTGCTAAACATTGCCAAAACACACACACATTGTCTTAGGGTGTGGGAGACCTCTCACCACAATACCCTCTTACAATGGACACAAAATTGGCAATGAAAAACACACTAAAACACTTTCTAAAATCAAGATCAACCGATAGAAACTCAAAATACACAAGTCACCTTGAATTCACCAAACCGTATTGCACAAATGGAAGGACGAAGATTTGAACGTCGAATCACGCCTTTGATGCACCAAACCTCAATTTATTGATGATGAAGGAGCATATACAATAGTGGTTTTGAGATTTGTGGAACTCACGCTCTCTCACTTGCAATGTGTAGCTCGAAGGCTTCTCTCACACCAAGAGTGAAGCTCACAAGTGGTTGCTACACCTAAGTCTCTCCTCACGCATAGAGTGTTGGGGTGCTATGCGAGATGTTGGAGGTTGTTTTACAAGAAGGAGAGGGGCCTATTTATAGGTTGGAGACCCCTCATAAAGATTATTGGAATCCTAATTTACAAGATAACAAATCAGGATTATGATTTTTTTGAATATCAAAACATTGTGGGCCTTCTTTGTCTGCTTGAGTCATGGGTGTGGGCTCAAAAGAGAGCATTATTGATGGTAGATAAGGTGAAAGTAAGTAAGGAGAGAGAGAGAGAGAGAGAGAGAGAGAGAGAGAGAGAGTTACTTTGTACATGTCTTGAGATGAGGTGTCTTTTATGGTTAGGTCAATGCTATTTTGTGTTAGTATGTTAGTGGTTAGTGTTAGTAATCACTAGAAAGTTAATGATATATTTACAATGGGTAGAATGGGGTGGATGGTTGGAGTAAGATGGTTGAATGAAGTGAGCAAATCCTTGTGATGGTGAAGCTTGAGGAAGTTTTGGACTTACTTGTGTAGGTTCTCAAAGTGACTATTGATCTTCTTCTTCGTCTTCTCTTCTTTACGCCACTGCCGCCAAGGTTGATCATCGTGATGAAAATGGTAATTCCGTTGTTGAGATCTCTTGATTTGCAGAGGTTAAGCATGGTACACATGCTGAATTTATGTATCTATATAAAGAGTAAGATGGAATTGTACTTTGGAGATAATAGAGAGAGGCATAGAGATGGTGTATGTACATGGAGAGCTCATATGAGAGCTATGGAAGTAAGTGGGGAGGTTAATGGTGAAGAAGGTGAGAAAAACCATTGAAGGTGCAGGTTTGAGTGAGGGATTGAGAGGGGTGTGTGTGTGTGTGTATGTGTGTGTGTGTAGAAGTGTGGATAGAGGTGAGAGAAGACTATGGGCTACTTGTGAGAAAAGTGGGCAGACTGGGGTCCACTCAAAAAATCATAGCTCCCTGGTGGTTACTCCAAAAATCATGAAAACATTTGACGTGATTATTCAAAGCGTGTGCTACATTTTCTCTTTTGACCACCGCTCCAAATTCGGAGTGGAGATAGGTGCCAAAATTCTCACAAAAAAGCCTTTTTTTATGCCTACAAAAGTCTTTTAGTGGCCCCCTCCTTTGTTGAATTTGTACAGTGCATCCAAGAGTGAGCCCCTCCTTTGTCATATCATAATACAAAGCATCCAAGTTGCTCTTGACCCATGCATGGAGGAGGATTATTGGTGAATAAAGAAATATATACATGGTGGGACTAGTGTATGGACTATTCATGGACTTTAGCTCAATGAGCACATGGTGTTAGAATAATGAGTAAAAATAATAATAAAAATATGGAGGAGTTATGGATATGGAAAGATATTGAAATCATATGATATGGTCCCTCTTTGAATTATTTTGGGTGAAAGAGGAAAAGGTATGCAAGTAAATAATATAATAAACGTGACCAATGAGTAGAAATCAATTTTTTGTTTTCACGAGGGTGAGGGTGAAAATGTGGGAGTGATTTGTATAAAGGAAAAATATGAGGTTAGAGTATGTACATATTGACAAAAAATATACTTATGGTGTAAGAGGATGAAAGAAGGTGTACATAGGTTTAATAAAACACATACCTAAGTATCAATATTTAAATAAAATACCAAAATAATCATAAAAATCGCTATATTTAGGCCATATATATAATGCAATATTTACACACAAATGGGCCATAATATATTTTATTTTTTTGATTTTATTTATTTTTTTGACTCAATTAGCCCAGTGACTAGCTAGCTGAGGATTTTAAGAAGATATGGGAAAAGCCCCCTAACTCACACACGCCTATGTACAGTGAAATGATAGTGATAGCTATAGTGTTTGGGTGAATTTGGTAGGGTGGAGTAACTTACTATGGCAATTATGGAGAGCCAAAAAACGGCTATCACTGCATGGCGGCAATGGAGAGTGCGACAAGGATCGAAGTGGATTCTGCCCGAGTCACTACACGTGAACAGAGGGTCCAACTGTTAACGACATGTTCATTTACAAAATAATAGTTTTTTTTTTAAATTAGTGTGAACAGGGCCCTTTTTTAAATGGACCTTTATAAAAATTGTATGCTCTCATAAACCACTGATTTCTTAAGAAAACAGGTGAGCTCTTACCATACCAAATGGCGCGCACCAAACAACCGCAAAAGAGCATCCGCCTGCCAATAAAAACACCCTCGAAGGATGTGAGAAGCCGGCATGGCTTAAAGGCACAAGAAAACGGCCATGAACACTTGGCCATTTCAAGAACTCTTCTAGAAGTGGGCATGGTAGTAGGGCACGAGAGTCATCGAGGGCTGTAGAATCTTCACGTCCACAAGAACAAACACAGTAGAAAAAGAATGAAGCAATGCGCCCAATGCCAGAGAGAAGAAGAGGCCCAACAAACACCAGAGTCAGATAGGGAGGAGCCACCGCGTCACCAATCACAAGCATGACCATCCAGGACTCGGGTGGTCCATA
The DNA here is from genome assembly GCF_014529385.1 of Adiantum capillus-veneris. NCBI lineage: Eukaryota > Viridiplantae > Streptophyta > Polypodiopsida > Polypodiales > Pteridaceae > Adiantum > Adiantum capillus-veneris. Next base: position 65,386,928 of record NC_140945.1, on the reverse strand, counting down.
TAGACACTGAATCAAAGTCAGAGCCACCATGGCAGTGAGCTGATATACCATGCACACACCCGGTGCCCATTGGGGGGAAGACACTGCCTCGAGGCCAGGGAGCTCTCTCCACAGTACAAGATCGGGATCCAAGGGAAGAGGATGAATCAGAAGAGGCTGCAGATCTAGCCCCTAAGCATGTAAACAGGGGCAAGTCAAAGTTTTTCAAGAAGCCTAAACGCCGCCAGCCAGCAAATGCGCAAGTGCCCCCAAGACAAGCGCAGCGGCGTTGAAAAATAACAAGGGCATTCGTAGAAATCCACCACTACAAGAAGACTACAGAGATTTTAATTCGACGCGCCCCCTTTGCTCACACAGTGAAGGAGGTGCTTCAAAGCTATGGAAATTAGTATAGAATGCAAGCAATAGAACTAGAGGCTATTTAAGAAGCTGTAGAGGTCCATATCATTTCGGTGTTGGAAGATACCAACCTATGCGGCATTCATGCAAAACGAGTGAGAATACAACCAAAAGATATGTAGCTTGTACGTTGATTGCGACGAGACTTTGAGCATTAGCCGAAGTTATCCCTCTTTTTGTATTTCAAACCCTTATCTTTGTAATGAGATAACTTTGCAATGACAATATGATTAACAGTTGTGTCTATTATCCATGTGTTTTGAATTTATTGTTTCTGAACATGAAGAGTTAAATATAAATCAAACATTAACTTTTGGGTATCCTATGTGGCAGAGAAGCCTAGTAGGTGCAAAAAAAAGGATGGCCACAAGGGCGCGCAAATGACCCATCCATCAGTTTTGGATGGACAATTTGTGCACCCTTGTGGACACCCTTTTTTTTGCAATTTCAAGCTTTGTTTACCCCATAGGATATCAAAAAAGTTAACATATTGTGAAACCAAGTGTCTATGAAACATTAAATTAGATTTTTCAAATGTCCAATGTAATTGGGTCTTTTAGTGAGGGATGTATTGGGTAGAGCTAATGTTGGTGATAATGTTCTTGAAAACTTAAATTCAGAATTGATCTTACCTTTTCTAGTGTCCTTGAGTGAAAACATATGCTCCATATGCCAAAAAAAGGGTGGCCACAAGGGCGCGCAAATTGGCCATCCAAAACTGATGGATGGGCCATTTGCGCGCCCTTCTGACCACCCTTTTTTTTGGCAATGTCAAGCTTTGTTTACCCCATAGGATGTTAAAAAAAGTAAACATATTGTGAAACCAAGACTCTATGCAACATTAAATTAGAATTTTCAAATTTCCAATGTAATTGGGCCTTTTGGTGAATGAATGTATTAGATGATAGTGTGCTTGAAAACTTAAATTCAGAGTTGATCTCACCTTTTCTAGTGTCCTTGAGTGCAAACATATACTCCATATGCCAAAAAAAGGGTGGCCACAAGGGCGCGCAAATTGGCCATCCAAAACTGATGGATGGGCCATTTGTGCGCCCTTGTGGCCACCCTTTTTTTGTCACCTGGTAGGCTTCTCTACCCCCCAGGATACTTAAAAAACATAGATTAACTGAAAGCAATTGGTTTTGCCGCATTACTTTAGAGAAACCACTTCTTTTCACTCAGATGTGTTTTATAATTTCCCGAGAATTAAGGTAAGTTGAAAGAAGTATCATGTGCATTCAACTTCCACTGTGTTGTTATTTCAGCAAAAAAAAGACACCTTATTGAAATATATCACCAATTACAACAATTTTCAAGATTGACAGATCACATTTAGAAGAATGTACAAGATAGAGAGACGATTCGGATTATTTTTTATTACTTCCAAAAAGTTGATTTTACATCATGTATCTGAGGAGTTCATAATTTTATTGACCATTTCCTGGCGCCTCTCTTGCGCGTAAGGAAACTCCCTAGTCAAGAGGGACTGCGCTATGGCCTTTGGGTCAGTTGAGCCAATGGAAGCATGTATCCCTATCTGGGCAAGCACTTTACCACGGAAGCCAGTGCCAAATGCTGTGCGGAACACAAGATGCGCAGTTTGAGCAATGGTGCTACATAAAACCTTGCTCAAAGCTTTCAACAACCAAGTCATAAAATGGGCTTGGGGAGTAAATTAATTATGGACAATGGCCATATCGCCAGGGGGGACTTGTCCTAGGTAATGCGCAAGGGAAGACTGAGGTCCAAAGCCCGTCCCCACCCATCTTTGTAACAAAATCATCAATCTCGACAACGTCCTATCATAAACCAATGAAGGTTGAGAAAAAAGACAATGAAGGATAAAAAAATATCATGAAAATTAGGATAGATTTTACCTCGTGCTCCCTGTCGTCCTCCTCCCTGTTGCCCTTTCCATCCAAGTCAATGCTCCCATGCACCGCAGCTACGAACTTTGGATCATCAGATGGGGGTTTGCGTAGTGGCATAGGCATCCTAGCGGCCTCAACCTTGGCTTGCGTGGCTTGGAATTCTTCCTCATCCACGTGCAATGATCTTTTGCTAGGACCTCCACACATACAATTGCAATAGTGTCAGCAACAAAGTCCCCAAGTGGCAAGAGCTTGCTTTCTACGGCATCTGGCGTAAGGGACATTTGGTACTGTTGCATAGCATGCTCAAGCATTCATCCATGCACAAGCCAAATGCTTTCTCCAAATCATGCATAAATACATTCTCCTCCCCATCCACTACCACTGAGGAGAAGCGGCTGATTTCTACGTCTGGGATAGCCACATCCGTCAATGGTAACGGCACTCGAGTGTCACTAGGGCCAGCCACAACGATGGATTTCTCAACCACTTCCTCGAGCCCTCTGGGGTACTCGAGCGAAGTGTCTTTCGTTTTGCTGCCAGGTTCATGGGGATAACCTCCTGCTTCTTGGTGTCCTTGATAAAGGACCCAACCTGAAGGTGTGGTAAGCGGACCTCCTCCAAATCAGGTTCCTCGCTCACCAAGAAATGAATGTTGCTAGCCGAGAAAGGTACTCCACCCCCAACTTGCGCTTCTTGAGCGCTGACACCCCTGGGGCTTGCTCGTCCAAGAAATGGCCTGCGTCGGCGGCAATTTCTTGGAATCATCTTGCAACCGCTTGGAGAATGGGCGATCACCTTTGTGTATGTAGCGCAAAAGATCGCAAGGCACCGAGATCCCTACATGTGGGGAGATAGATATGGAATATTTTATAATGTGCTCCTCCATGAACGCAAAAATCTCGGCAAATGCATCCATGTGAAGGGAAATTGTGGCGTGAAGGTCAGGGAGACGAGTAAAGAAGGTGTGGAGGTCCAACTTCCCTTTGTATTTGGTGTCCTCAAGGAAGAGGATGAAGCGTGCAATGGAGAGTGGTCCGGTTGACTACAACTTTCTTGACATGCGTCAAGAGTTAGATTTGCAGGTGGCGGTACAACTCAAGAGGATTGGGTTACTTCAGTTGGCCATGTTACCGTTGAAACATTGGAAAAAAAATCAATCCTTGATGAATTTGTTAGTCATGTTCATGATACCAAATGTCATAATAATCAATATCTAATTCTCCTAAATGATTTTCTCATATTAAACTGATCATTTAATGTGGGGAAGTGCCAGGGGTGAAAAAGCTAGAATATTGGTTAAGCTAGCAGACCAGCACAAGTAGGGATCCAAAGGAGGGAAAATAGGGATCCAAAGGGGGGGCCATTGTTGCAAAAGAGCCAAGTGCAACAATGGGCTAAAAAGACCCTAAGGTTCAGCCCATTAAGACTTCCAAAATGGTAAGGTTCCAAAATTCAAAGGTTATGTCCAAAGGTCAAACCTAGGGGAATTGGATGCTTTGTGTGTGTGAAATAAAGTCTTTGCATATCCCTACATGGGAGGGGGCGATCCCTTCTTCTAGGGGATGAGAGAGAAAGTCACACACACACACACATGCTTCCTTTACACAAAGGGAATTAGGGACACATGTCAGCTCCCTAGCCCAGATGCCCACAAGGTGTGCCCAATTCCTATTGGATGGCCTTGGAGGTGGACCAATGAGAATTAGGCTAGAGTAAATCTAGTTTAATTAATTTAAAAACACTTAATAAAAGAACCAATGAGAAATAAGTCTCCTAGAAGACTATTGGACAGTCTCCCAAGGGGTCCAATGAGCATTCAAGAGCCCAATGGCTTGCCTGATTCCTATTGGCCAGAAGGCAAAGGGGTCCAATGAGAGTTTAGTTTAATTATTAAATTACCTAAAGCTCTCACAAAAGGGGAAAGGGGGACACATGTCAGAAGGCTATCACTTATGCTGCTTAATGGTCATTGGCTTGACTTGGGGAGGGCCAATAAGGCTAGAGCAAGAGCAAATAGCAAGAGGGCTCGCCCAAGAGAGAGAGGGGGCTGATTTTTGCAAGGAATTATCACACACACACTCACACAATCTCATGTGTGAAGAAAGAGAAGACTATATCTTCCCAAGCTTTAATGGAGAGCTCATCACCTACTCCAAGCTTGTGAGATAGAAGCCTACATCGACACACTCTTGGCTTGTGGATGCAAATCCAACCAAGAGCCAAGATTCAATGCATGCTCATCTCCTCTACCAAGCTAATTACTAAGCTAAAGATATGCTAATATGAGTGATTATGTGAGGAGATGTACATCTTTCTCGTAAGATACTCCTTCTTCCTCTCAATCTACTCTCATACCCTGCTAGCTCTCACCATCTTCGAAGGTGTGTGAGGTCTTGGGTCTGAGAACGGGGATAATTAAAGTTGTGTTTACTAAGTGTTTTGCTTAGTGCATGAAGCTTTCATCTTCATTGCACTAGCTAGTCTTGAAGGAACACAAAGAATTGTATTGTACAATGTCTCTCTTGATGGGAGAAAAACCATAATACAAAGCCTTTTGGAGGGGGGACCGACTCCATGCAAATCCGGTCCTCAACTATTGTCAATAGCTTAATTTCTCTCTCTTTTGAAAGTATTGTTGATGCTATCTAACTAGGTGTTATGCTTTTAGTTGCTCTCTCCACCCAAGCACTCTTGTAATTCTCATTAGGAATTTATTCTAATGAAATGCCCACTATGTTCATGCTAATTTCCGCTACACATAAGTTTTTAAAACCATTGAATGTTACACCAAAGGTAACATCTTTGGCAGTTTTTGGTTAGGCCCTGAATTGATAAGTTCAGTATTTCACCTTCACTGGGAGGATGATAACTCAGTGGGTAAAGCTTCAGATGCCTTCATGGAATCATAATTTGGTCAAGCACAGGGGGACAGAGGTTATTACCCAGTAAGCAAATTGCAAAATCCGTGTAGATTTCAACAAATTAAATGGTTTTTGGAAAAGGTCTGTGTAAAATACATTTATAAAGAGAACTATGCTATTTTCCATGCTGCAAAATGTGGTAGACAAATTGGTTGGGCTAATTATTGTGTCGAAGGATAATCTCAGAGGTGTTTCAGAAAAAGAAAAGAAAGGATAGATCTACCAAGATTGGGGCTTTCCTGATTGCCCTATAGGTTCATGCTATGAGTATGACAACATTGGCAGGTTTAAGTGGCCAAGATTTTCCTTTTGGGAGATATATTGAGGGTAATCAAGAAGCAGAAGTGGGTGGTCGTCATTTAGAGCACAGGACAAAGAAACAGTAGGATTTTTGAGACCAAGACAGGACACTCTCAAAGACGGAACAGGAGGAGGAAAATCTATGGACAAGTTTGGGAGGTCAATTTAATATTGATCTAGATACTTTGATGCAAACACCTAAACCCCCAGTAAATGTTAATGCAAGTCATGTTTTTTCTTCTAAGTCACCCTTGAAGTTGAAGAGGAGGAAAATAGAGAGTCCTGCATAAGAAGTCAAACCAGATTTGGGGGAAGGTGTACTGTTCAATAAGTTTGGCAATCAAATAACAATTTCTGAGGTTTATAAAGCTCTTGACCTTGTTAGCAACTTTACATCACAGATCTAACTGAACAGGTCAGTACTCCAAAGAGAGAAGTTTCAGTTGGAAACTCAGATCCCTCAACTACAATCTATCTCTAAAAGAACTGAGGAGGATTCCAAACTAATTTCAGATCAAGAGGATATAATTGCTAAACTAAAAGACGACTTGTAGATTGCTAACAATTCTGTGGAATTTTATAGGACTCAGTTGCAAAGAAGGGAGAAGTCATCAGACATGATTCAATCTTGGAAGGAACAGTGGATATCAACCTTAAATAATCAGTTTGAAATCTTGGGTAATGGTTACTCTAAATTACAATCTGACAATAATGTACTTCTGAGAAGGGTTCAGGCTTGTCAAGAACTGGAAACAAAACTGAGGGAAATATTTGATGAGGATTTGGATCTAGATGGGTGGTATTTGCTACCTCACGATGTTGAAGTATTGAAGAATAAAGTCAAAAAACAAGGAGAACAGGTGTGGTTGGAATTAAGAAAGAGAATGACCTCTTTAGTAGATATTCCATACCAAAGTTTTGCAAAGGAAGAAGAGCATGATGAATATATACTTCTTCAAAAACAATCTAATGATCTTAAAAAGGAATTTGATGATCTCAAGGTGCAGGAAACTTCAGATTTCTTTTAGGAGCAAAAAATTGAACATGGCAGAATCCATCAGATGACTGTGGAATATGCACATGGCCTTGGGGGAACAAAGGACTTTCACACTCTTATGGATGCAGTGGAGACACATGAAGCTCTGAATTTGGATGTAACAGCACCTATTGTTGAGCAGGTTACTGATTTGACCTCGAAGGAGTTGGAGGCAAGTGCAGGTACTGTAGTAAGAAGATGTAATTGGGAATTTTCCAGATTGTCTACAAGAGGAAAGCCTGAAGAGCAATGATGAGGAGGTTAAAAAAACCATAGGAATTGAAAACAAACCTGCAGAATTGACACACTCATCAGTTTCCTTGGAGGAGCCTGTGAAGGAGTTACCAGGGGCTTCTGATACTCAGTCACTAGAATAGTGTTTTTAAATACTAATGGGATGGGAAGTGTCTTATTGGTATAATGGTATGTACAACTTGGACTCCGTTCCAGGCACTGTACTTTGCATAGTAATATCTAGTAAATGCTTAGAATGTTTTGTGAACAAGGGATTAATGGGTGTCAAGTCAAATGTTTTTTGAGTCAAAAAACTTATTGCCACCGGGATGCACCAGGTGTTTAGCCTTAGATATTATTTTAGTTCAGTGTTAATAGAACCTTAGCTTTTGACTTTCAACCTTTTTGTAAGTTAATGGGCCTGTACCTCTTCATTCCTAGAAGGTTATTCTCGTGGCGTGTAGTTACACGATGTAAGGAAGATGGAAGAGAATGAATGAGAGGTTCTGGCTATGGAGTATTCAATTTATGTCCATTCTCTGTATTCAGTTCCTATGTTGTTCCTGATTCTGTCCTGTAGCCTGAAAAGGTGCTGAACCTATATTAATCCTGTATTGAAGTGTTGAAATAATTTGTATGTTAAATATATGGAATTACTCAACCTCTAATGCCTCAATAACACACACCACACTACCCCCTCTCTCACATGTCTCTCGCTTTCTTCCCATACACGCATACACACATTATTCACACACATGCACATACATACACGAGCACTCATACGTGCATGCACACATTCAAACACTCACGTACACACATACACACAATGAAACACACAGTACACGCACGCCATATGCACCCACAAAAAAAATAAAAATCGACATCGCGCCCAACACAAAAGGAGAAAGACAAACAAGTCACGCGCTGGCAACACCAAATCATTAAGTGACGCCGAAGGCATGCCCCGGGTGGCCCAAAGCTGGAAAACACGGTACACCGATGTACTAGCAAAGCTCGCAATTCACCTGCATCTCGTCCACGATGCATCTCCATAGTAAATATCCATAGGGTAATCTATTTTTCCGATTTCAAGCCAAAATCTTGTATAAAAATCCAATTGTATATTATCACCTCTCTCTAGGTGATGGTCACTAAGGCCCACCTAGGAGATATCATTTTAAAATTCTTCTAAGACAAAGCAAGGGTCAACCATTTGGGACCCAACTCCTTGCTTTGTCTCTCTTGATTAGGGCCCTAACCTAAGCAGACTATCCTAAAATAATGTAGCCTGCACCTATAAAAGTGCACTGAGAGGTCACTATTAGGGAGGCCATTTTGGGGCAGCGTTTTGGGAGAGCACTGTGGGAGAGTGGTGTAGCATTTTGGGTGGTACTTGAGCATTGGGGTTTGGGAAGTTAGCACTATGAGAAGGAAGCCATGTCCACACCCTGACTCCAAGGGTTTCCACATACACACAAGAGTAGAATCTCCGTGCTTATGAAGTCATCTCTAGAGAACGCACTATAGGCTCACTATCTCTCTCTATCACCATAATCGCCATCTTGCCGAAGCTAAGGTTTCTATAAATATTGCATTGAATCAAGTTTCCCTCACATCCCAAGGGGTTTTCATCACCTACGTCTCTCTGTGTGTGTGTGTGTGTGTGTGTCTCTCTCCCCCTCGATGTGCAGTGTTTGTGCTATTTTAAATCACCATTGTCCGCGTCCTAGCCACTCAAAGCTAGGTGGTGCCCCTTGTTCATTTTGTGTGGCCAGCTCGACATGCACGGTTCTGGCGTTGAGGCCATCGAGGTTCGTGTTGCGCTTTGCACTCGTCACTACTAGAGCCTCCTAGAATCACAAGGGAGCAATATTTAATACCTACAAGAGAAGTTGATTTTAAAGGGTAATTGCGTTTCTTAATTTTGGTAGACTAGTGATTGTGTAAGAGCACTCTATTTTGTTCTTAAGATTTACATGGTTCAACGTTCTTTTCGAGCGAATTATTTTTGGATAAGGTTGAAAGAATGGAATCATCTTTGTTAGAGTCTTTTCTTGAGAATATGGAGAAACCACTAGTAAAACCTAATGATCCTATATTGCAAATATATTTGGAAGGAGTGAAGTTGGAAGCTTGCAAGCATATGTTTGAGGTTTCAAGAAGTAGGGATGCAAAGGGAGATATCAAGTCTATCAAAGGTAGTTCTCTCCATGGAGACCCAAAGGAGAGCAAGTCGATGGGTCTTGAGAAGGTTGGGTCAAAGAATTGGTTTTAGGTAATTTTGTCAAAATGTCTTTGGAGTTTGTGCAAATCTCATTCTCTTATGGAGTGGTGTACACTTCTCTTAGGTGTTTCAAATACCTTGTGTCTAAAAAGTTGCTTCTTGAATACCCTCCGCTTGCAAATTAAAGCATGGTGTAAAGTGGGCGATTCTTCTGATTGAGTGAATGGGAAGTATAAAATTGTCCTTGGTGGATATATTTTCCTCCTAGTTGTTGTTTGGAGGAAGAGATGAAGCTGTATAATTTACATGCCACTGAGAAATCTGTGGGTTTGACTCATGAAATGCAAAAAGAGTCTACTAAAAGAGGATCTAAGCGCGATACAAATAGCTCTTCAATAGGTTTGTTTTCAATAAATAGCTAGAAAACATATGTATTTATGGTGATATGCTATTGGTTTTTGTTATAAATTTATTGATTTATTTTATGTATTCATGTAGAGAACGATGAGAAAGGCAAAGCTGTAGAGAGTTTACAAAAGATTCAAGAGGAGGATACATGTGATAAGTTGTGTTTGAAATTCTTTTGTTTGTCAATATTTTTGTTCACATAAGGTAATATCATAATATGTGAAATCTTGATGTGGATAATTTGAAAGACACAAGTCTTGTTAAAGAGGAGGTTACATAAATAGGTGCTGGCTACACATACACATAATTGTATTGTAATCTAAATAATTTGCAGGTCACATACGCCTTACAAAAGAGGTGGTGACATACATTCATGGTGAACCTTCCAAAATAGAGCCTCATAAGGTGGCAGTTGTTTCTTTGATTTTTGGATGTTGTGTCAACGACTACATCGAGATGGGTAGAGACTTTGAGAAAAGACAAAGAAATGAAGCTTACGGAAAGTTGCATAAGTTTTTTTTGTTGTATGCCGGTATGGATCATGATTACCATCGTGAAGGAAGAATTGTCAAGTGGACTGCAGGACTTGTCTTTATAGACTTTCCTACATGCATGATGGGGATAAATGCTGGAGAGGATCTTCCTATTTGGGATGTGTTGACAGAGGAGCATGTTCGCCGTGGGATCTCTATCACAGCCTCTAGTCTTGACGATATTGGATGGCTTGTTGTGATCAGCCCATTGCAAGATACTCAACTTTGCATAAGCTCTTTTTAGCATGTGTATGTTTTTCTTCCTTATGTTTGGTGCATTTGTAGGTCCATGTCTCTCTTGGCTAGAGAAGCATGCATATTGTCAAGGTCTAATGGCTGCAAGGAGAGAGGTGACTCAAAGCAAGATTACTTATGGAGGCTACATAAAAATGGAGAACATCCACAATGTTAGTGTTTGTATTAGCTTTGTGTATGAAAAGCTAAAGAGTATGTTGAATGGCTATGGATCAATATGTTCTATTTGAATTTGTATTGTAGGTGCGTTGCAGCATTCTCTTGTTTGTCCATAGAATGGGCTTCTCTCCATATCTGTTTATTGAGAATAGAAAAGATCTATTCAAATCTCACTCATTGCAAGATGAAGAATATTTTTGAGCTCATTATATGCTAGAGAGTAAGGAGACCCAACATCCACACTCTTCTTGCTTGATTCGTGGTTCCATTTAAAAGAGCATGGGATTTATGGGATGCATACTTTGCACTTGATGTGCTATAGGTGGATTGGTGAGTGAGGTGGGTTGGCATAGTTCCACTATCAGATGCTGCAATGATTTTAGGATATACATGATTTTCCTTTGACAATGATGCAACTATCATTAAAGATGTGGTGGAGCTTGCTATGTTATCTAGATAGAAGAGGCCAAGTGGATCAAAGCTATAGAGCAGTGAGGAGGAGCAGAAAAGTTTGTAGTCAAGACACTTAGAAATCCTTTTATGGAGGATAACTAGTAATTTTTTCTCTTTGGAAATTAGTAGCATACAATAACATCTCTATGAACTATGACTTGCATGAGATGGCCCTTAGATTTAAGCTTTTTGTGCTCTCTTGATTTTCATGTCAAGTGATTATGATGTCTAGTTTTGATGATCTACTATCACTTTGTCTAAAAGAATTATTGATGTTATCATTAATCTTTGAATAACTTTTTTTTTTTGGGAGCACACTTTTAGAATGCTTCCTTGTTATGCAGAATTGGAGGCTCAAGCAATGGTGGCATATGAGTCATGTGATAATGAATTTGAGGTCATCCCAAGAAATAAACAAAAGAAATGTGATTTTATAGATGATGAGTGTGAGGAGGGTGACTGATCATTGGTTGTTTGGTAGTTTTGTATAAAGTTCCCTAACATTAACTTGACATATGATTTTGGTAGTTTTTTTAGTGGAGTTTACTTGGTTTCTAGGCAACTTTGCGGTGTTTCTTCCTTATCATTGATTTGAACAAGGGGAGGTAAGTTGTTGTTACTTTTCATGACATAGACAAGTAATTCACTTATGACTTTAAGTTCTTTTGTGAACAAAATACATTAGTGAGCTAAGGTCAAAAAGCTTTTCACATTTAAATGCTTGTGTGAGGTGAAGATTAGATGGGTCTTGCAATCTCACTAGTAGAAAACATTCTATGGAATAAATATCCAAAAATGGTATGATTGTTAATAGAAACATAAGTGCTTGGTATTTGTTCCTTAGTTTGGATGCTTTATTGGGTTTCCTTTTCTCTAGAAGTAGCAAAATTTTGGTTTGGCTACTTAATTAGGTTTGTTTTTCATCATCTTTTTAAAAGAGGTATAGGAGTTCATGCAAATTTGTGGTGCTTTATGCTTGTTATGTGGAGCAAACATGGAGAGATGCGTTGTTATTTTTTCATAATATTCTCATGTGATTATGGCTTCAAGTCCTTTTGTCAACAAAATACTTACTAAGATAAATGTAGTAGGAAATCTTTGTTTGGTTACAAGCAATGGTGGAGCATGAGTCATGCGATAATGATTTTGAGGTCATCTCAAGAAATAAATGAAAGAATTGTGATTTATAGATGACGAGTGTGAGGAGGGTGAATGATCACTCGTTGTTTTGTAGTTTTGTATAAAAGTAAAAAAGATTCACTTGACATAGGATTTTGGTAATTTTGTAGTGGATTTTACTTTGGTTTTTATATTAGGCAACTTTGTAGTATTTCATGCTTATCATTTGATTTAAACAAGGTGAGCAGTTGTTACTTTTCATGACATGGACAAGTAATTCACTCATGACATTAAGATCTTACTAGCTCTAGGCATAGGTTTCCTTAAACAAAATATCATGTTCTTTGCTCATATTCCATCGCTCACTTCAAGCCCCTCGCTCGCTTTTTGCCGCTCGATAAGTAGAAGCACCACCCTTCAGCAAACTTGGCATAAGCTTCTTCACACATTTCCCCCTAGAACTAGACTCTCCACTCTCATGGCACAGAGAATTTTAGGTTTACTCTCAACCACGAGTTTTTGATATACTCATAAATCGTGAGTTTTATGTTTTCTCACAACCAAGGGTTTTAGGTGTACCCATAACTTGACACTACCAAGAGAGCCTTCCCTTTTGTGTAGGTGGAGGTAGGCGTAGCCACCAAAACACAAAGTTTTTAGTTTAGTCCCAAACCCTACAATTTTTTGGTAACCCTAGCTAACCTTGGCTTTAAGTTTACCCAATAGCCTCATGACAGTGGAGTTAAAAACGGGGCTTCTCGCAGGGATGGTCTTACCGCATGCGACGACTGCATGGGCAACGTCTAATCTTGCACAATATGGAGTTGACATAGACTTCTTGACACACATGGAGGAAAATACAAATTTGGTGGATGTGTCCTTTGACCTACACATCAATATGCATTCATATTTTGGATTTTGAAGGAAGTCTATGTCACATGTGTAAGAGCCAAGCACAAAATGATAGCATACAAATAAAAAATCATTATGCTAACATGTTTCAACACACCCCACGCATGTAGGATAAACATTCTTTGTTAATGAACCACTGCTAAGTAAAAATCGTGTGGGAATGGCCCCAAAGCTTTAAAAAGTTCACTTATTTTTTAAAGGAATCCTTTTTTTGAAAAAAACAGAAGAAAAATTGATTTAAGGGACGTCAACGTTGATGATTCTTGGATGCCATATCATGATGTTGTGTGCATGTGTGTGTGTGGCCCATGCATGCACACCACACACCTCCTCCAAGTGTGTGTGTGTGTGTGTGTTGTGTACTTGCTGCAACACCAAGTCTACAATTCTCACTACCTTTGTGCACTGCAATGGATACATCTTGCTTTGGAAATTGACCTTCTTCGCCCGCAAGCACAATTTTGATGCCTTGAGGTTGCCTCTACCATGTGTTTGCAAAAAAGTTGGGTGATGGCCATTCGGACTATTGAGATGATCACTTTCTTTCCCACCTAGCAGTTGCTGCTTCTTCTCTAGTGCAACATGCACAATTAGAAGAGTCTATAAGTAACACCCCTCCTCTTTTGGATATTGTTTCAGCTGCCCCTCCATAGCCAACAACAACAAGGCAGCAATGCAACAACTCCTTGCTTTGTATGTTGATGCTATGATTGATCTCATTCAGAGACTTAAACCTTATAAATATTTCCATTGGGTGACCAAGTTGGAATGAGGGATGGAAGCAAAGATGAGCGGTCCTCGAGAATCCCCCAATAAATTGCTACACTTTCATGTCCTCCAATTTTGATTAATATCAGCCTTACAACGTTGTATTCTTCTCTGCAACCAGCATACCAATATACTCTTCCACTATACTCTTCATACCCGGAGAGCTCCAACTTGTGGACAAATATTACCATGCTTAGGACCAGTAAACCATCAGCTCTAATACCAATTGTTGAGCTCCAAAGTGGAAGCGCACTACTTCTCAAACCAGCATAGCTATGAGGGATAGCAAGAAGAGAAGAGATGAGAGGTTAGAAGATAACATGCACACAAACTGTACAAATGAAAGAGAGCTATAATTAGATTCTGATGAGCCTTATAAAGACATTTACAAGAGTTCATACTGAAGTGACTGTCCGAGTTGGGACGACCCCAACATTAATGAGGATGCAAACGCGTGAAAACTACAAGCACAAGCGCTCCAAAGTGCAGAGAGAAATAAAGCATGTGTGGAGTAGGCAATCTTGGCTGAGTAGAGAAAATTTGAAGATTGCAAAGCAAGGCAATCATGGCTAAGTAGAGAAAATTGGAAGATTGCAAATCAAGAAGTGCACTAGAATCCCAACAAATGGAAGCAACAAAAGGAGCTAACCAAGTACACGTAGAGGGAGGGAGCTTGCACCACTTGCATCATTTGAGGCTGCCTTTGTAAGTGTTATTCCATTTCTCTCTAGGTTTAATAGTTCTATATATTCATAAATTTTAATATAATGTTTTCTTTGTATGTCTCGAATAGTGGTTGATGAGTGGATGTGACCCCACACTGTACGAGCGTGAGTATGAAGATTGAAATGGGTTAAACACCCTAATGAACATTTTGAGCTCTCGACCCGGCTTGATAATTATTTAATTTTAAGCTTTGAAATTCATTGTATTTTAATAATAAGTTGTTAGATTGTTTTATATTTGTATGTGTATACTTATAGTTTTTTTTTTTGCATAACTTGTCAGATACGTGGTTGGGTTGCAATGAGATGTCAGATTAGCGGACGTCATACTTCTGCCTAGGACTAGCTAGTCTTACTTCTATACATCATATATTAGGAAATGATGTGTATAAGTCAATTTTATAGATTGTGAACAATAATATAAATTGGTTTTATAGCTTTTCATAATGGATTTTGGTTCTACAGTAGTTGTAGATTGTGAACAACAATGTCATTTTGTTCTACAGTACTTTTTTGTAGATTGTAAACAACAAGGGTTTCAACTCATTTTTTTTAATCAATTCACCATGATTTTGTCAATTCTATGCTTTTGTATCATGTTCAATAGATATGGTTGATTGGGTGGTATGGTACACACCAATTTGTTTTTTGCTTTGGTATCACTATCAGTGTTGCTATTTAGGGGCCCATAGCATCACTATCTATGTCTCTATTTTGGACCTAGAGCATCGCTATGTGCATTGTTGTAAAGCCTTAAACACCTCTTGTAGTGCTTGGGGATGCCATGGTTCAAGTATTTTTTAATTTGGATCACCAGTTGAAATTTTTTGTCACTTTCTGGAGATTTTTCTCTAGCTTAGAGAATTTTTGCATTCAAATGGCTTGGAACTTTAGGGTTAGGCTGTTCTTGTCATTTGGGACCTGATCACCTGAGGGGTTCATGGATCACGATCCGTGTTTGGCATCTTTGTTGGGTGAAACTTGGGGTACCCTTTCCTATAGCCTATCCTAACACAATGATGAAGATATTTTCAAATTTCGACAAGTTTTTCCAAATTCCAAGTTATGGCCCAATTTGGTTCAGTGATTGCCATATCCGGTTTTGGTTGGCATCTTTGATCTTTGGTGGTCACCAATCTACTTGACATTTTTTCCATTTGATGATTTGGGGTTGAAGAAGTACCCAATTCCCAACTCTCTATTGACTTTTATCCCAATCGGAGTCTATTTGGACCCTCCAAGACCTCTTGTCATAAAATCTAATATCTAACCAACCCAAATGATTTTATCATATTAAATTGATCATTTAATGTTTGAGAATAGACAGGAACAAGGGCTAGAATATAGACATGTGCTTATGGATCTATCTCAACACGGGGCAAAGGTTAAAGGGTCCAAACGGGAGATGGTCTATCAAAGAGCAATGCTAATGGAGATTAAAAGACCTTAGGGTTAGGTTCATTAAAGACCTCCAATAGTTAGTGTGAAAATCCTTGGACCTTAGGTAAGCTAGAGCTCTGCTTGAGGTGGGAACCCAGCCCAAGGTTGAGGTGCTTATCGTGCTTGTTGACTAAGATGCTTGAGGTGCTTGTTATGCTTGCTGACTAAGGTTCTTGAGGTGCTTAATGACTAAGGTTCTAAGGTGCTCCATGACTAAGGTGCTTGAGGGGTTAAGGTGTTCAAAAAGTCAATGCATATCCCTACTCATGAGGGGGCAAACCCTCTTTGTAAGATCTAGAGAGAGAACATACACACCCTCACACAAGTCAATATTGGTACAAAGAAAGAAAATAGGACACTTGTCAAACTTCTCTTCCTGTTGCCCTCATTGTGTGCCTAAAGCCTATTGGTTGGCCTCCCAAGGGGTCCAATGATAATTTAGTTAATTTAATTAATTGTTTTTACATTTATCAAGTCATCTCTCTCAAAGGGGAAAGGGGGACACTTGTGCCAACGCTACCCTTGTTGCTTGATATGCATTAAGCATGTGATTGGCCAGACTTGGGGAGGTCCAATCAAGTGTCAGATAGTGCTAGAGGAGGGTGTCGACCAAAGGAAGGAGGGGGCTAGCTTGGGGGGTATTCTCTCCCCCCCCCCCCCCCCCCCCCCCCCCCCCCCACACACACACACACACACACACACACACACACTCATTGTTTGAGTTGCAAAGTGCAAGAGCTCCATGTCCTTCTCCAAGTTTGTAGAGAAGTTGAGAGCCTACACCAACACTCTTGGCTATGGAATGCAAATCTAACCAAGATCCATGCTCAAATGCTTAAGCTTGCCATCTTCTCCATCTTCATTACTATGCTATTATGTATCCTAAGCAAGAAGAGTGATGATAGGTGAGGAACTATTTTTTCTTCTATGAATGTTTCTTCTTCCTCTTCCCTACCCTCATTCCCCGCTAACTCTCTCAACCTTTGAAGGTGTTTGAGGACTTGAGATTGAGCCCATCGATGGTTAATGCTTTCTATAAAGTATATGTTATGCTCGTGATGCATGAAGCTTTTCATGTTCATTTCATCACCTAGGTCACATGGAATACAAAGATTGTATTGTACCAAGTCTCTCTTGATAGGAGAATCTATAATACAAAAGCATATTGGAGGGGGACGAGCTCCAGAAAATCTGGTCCTCAATTGTTGTCATGTTCTCTAAACTCTCTCTCTTGCAAAAATATTGTTCATGCCAAGTTAGGTAAGTATTAAGGTTACGTTGCTATCACTAATTAAAGTTCACCCTCTATGTTCTCAAAGTAGTCTCGCAAAAATGCTCACTCTAATTCTCTTAATTCTGCTTTTCTCAAAGTTCATAGGCCATTTCCATTACATTGGTATCAAAGCTATTGGTTTCTCTTTTATTGCTTAAGAAGAGAGGTCCTTAATTTGTCCATGAAAGGTTGGGCCTTCTTATTGCAATAGGGTAAGTGGTACATGGATCTATTATCTTGGTTGAGAAGGACTGAGTTCAAGGTACACTGTTGGGAACTATAGTCTTAATAATGGAGCCTCTCAGGGCTTGCCTTTGGCTTAACTGTTATTGATCTATGAGCAAGCTCAACAAAAACCATATTCAATTGAACAATGTTAGACTCTCTCCACTAGTCTTTGCAATCAATAGTGTCTAAACCACGGGTGTGGCTGCTTGAGAGCTGATTTTCAAAGGTAAAGAACATTAGCAACTAAGGTTTTTGATGGTACCAAAGCACAAAGTAGTCTATACTTAAGTTTAATTGACATGGATGATAATAATCGAGAGAGTAGAATGAAAATTTCACATGAAGGTGCTAATGATGATGTCCCCATGTTTGTCAACTATCCTGTTGCTAGGTTGCAGCAAGCTATGGGCAACCCTACTTTGCAAGCCGAAGTTACTCAACAACTTTGTGCTTATGGGATTTCCCTTCCTCTCCAGAGAGAGATCTTAGGAGGCCTCTTGATGAGAACCCCAAAAGAAGACTCTCTCCCATTCAAGAGGAGGAATCCAAAGAACAAGAAAGATGCAAATCCCTAGGTTTCTCTGAAGATGTGGCTGCACAAAGATGACGGTCTAGACGATCGCCAACTCCTCCTAAGAGGAAACGGTCAACCCACAGTCCTTCTCCTCGTCACTCCAAAAGGGAAGAGAGTAAACAAAGAAAGAAAAGGGTAAGAAAGAGGTCACCCTCTTCTCCTTATTCTTCACCTTCCTCCTCTTCTTCCGACCAAAGAAATAGCTATTCTCCTAGAGATACACGAGGGAAGACATTGCAAATCTTACCCTGCATGGCGAAGGACCCAAAAGCTCAAGAAGTTCAAAGAGAGAGGAAAGAGCATCTCTTTTCTCACCTATGATGGTACCTTTGGTTCTATCGACAAAGTATTGGCCTTCATCTAGCAGTTTGATGCGGCCTTTGGAGACGAGGGATTTATGGAGTCCTCCAAGTTATGCCATGTAGCTATACACTTCCAAAAATCTCCTCGTCAATGGTGGGCTATCCTTTGGGGCAATGATGAAGCCCCAAAGACATGGAAAACTCTATGAGCTTTTATCATGAATGAATTCCTTGCAAGCGATGCAAAGGACAAAGTGCTTACCAAATGGTGGAGTTTGAAGCTTCTCTCCCATGATTCTATCAACAAATATGTGGAAAATTTTTGGGATTTACATCTCAAGGCTACTATCTTTCAAAAGATAGAATTTGACGAGTAAAAGAAACAATTCTATGTCGGATTACCTTAAGAGATGGCAAAGGGAGTCAATTCCCAACGGCCTCGTTCTATCACCAAAGTAATCCACCACACTATGGATGCTTTGTGCATCAATTTCCAACAAGAGTCTAGAAGGAATGTCAAGCCCATGGAAAGCAAAGAAAAAAGTTATGTAAGGAAAAAACCAATGCCCATAATTTTTCCCAAGGTAACTCCAACAACAACAACAATAATCGGTCCAAGGAGAAGGGAGTTTACAAAGGTAAAAATAAACTCTCTCCTAGAGAGCTTGAAGCTTTTTGCAAGGACCACAAATGTTTTAAGTGTGTGGAGCAAGGACATGGCTATCGTGCTTGTCCCAAGAGAAGTGTTTGCAATGAGACTCCTAGAGCTTCCACTATTGAAGCTCCCAAAGAGGATGCTCATTGCAAAGGATCACCTCTCTCCTATGCTTGAGAAAAGGTAAGGGGGAATGATGCTTTCATGTTGTTTGACCCTAGCTCTATTCACAACTTCATATCAATGGAGTTGGCCACCAAGTTGGGCATTCAAGCTTTCGAGATGGGAGATAGTATAACTGCTGATACAACTTTCAAGGGACATCAAGCCTCTGTTACTCCCTTGATTGGGAAGTTGAGGCTTCATGTCCAAATCTATGTTGACAAAGAAGACTTTTTCATCTCTCCTCTCCAGTATGAGGATGCTATCCTAGGGACACCATGGTTCAATCGCATGGATGCAAACATGAAGTTCCAAGAAAGGTGCTAGTGAGTTTGGTTGTACTATACCACTTGTAGATCCTCTTGCTTTTGATAAATCAATGAAAAGCTCAATTTTTGTGTACATTATTTTTGTCAAAGAGTCCCTAAAAGGTCCTAATGTTTCATCAAATGTAAATGATAGGAATCAAGTGAAGTCGCGGAGCGGAGCGTGGATCGACTCAATCACACACACACACAGATACACAGAGAGCTTACACAGTACGCAGAGAATTCGTTTTGGGGTTATCTCCCAAACCTTATTATCCACAAAAGTATAAGTGAGTATATAAAAAGAGTTAGTGATAAGTGAGTTAGGCGGGCGGCCGACCATATCCGTATAAGAGGCCACTTGGGCTTTAATCCCAACAACGTCCCAGTTAAAGTCCAATGTGGCACTTTAAGTAACTGTAAATCTATGAACATAAATGTACAAAGATTTACATGACTGCCATCTATCCAATGCCCAATAACTCACGACAATGCACAAAGCCCTCTCCTGGAAGTCCCTTTGTGAGTAGATCAACAGGATTTTCCTTTGTGTGGATCTTCAGTAGTTGTATCTGCTTGTCTTCAAGTACTTCCCTAATGAAGTGATATTTCACATCAATATGCTTAGTCTTTGAATGTAACACTAGATTCTTTGCCAATTGTATAGCACTTTGACTATCACAATATAACTCTAGCATATCTACTTTGATTCCCAAGTCTGCTACCAATCTACCAAGACAAAAATCTTCTTTGCATGCCTCATTTGCTGCAACATACTCAGCTTCTGTAGTAGACTGCGTAATACAATCTTGTAATCAAGATTGCCATGATATGGCACCTCCAGCCAATGTAAAGACATAGCCTGATGTAGATCTCCTCTTATCCAAGTCTCCTGCATAATCTGAGTCAGTGTATCCTCTAACACTCAAATCCTGACTACCATAGCATATGCGCATACTCTTTGTATGTTTTAAGTATCTCATGATACCTTTCAGTGCCTCCCAATGTTTCTTGCCAGGATTTGACATATATATGCTAACCACTCCCATTGCAAACGCAATATCCAGACGTGTACCAATCATTGAATACATCAAACTACCCACTGCAGACGCATATGGAATCTTATCCATTTCAGCCTTTTCTTCCTCAGACACAGGACAATCTTGTTTGCTAAGTTTCACATATGGTGGCAATGGAACACTCAATGCCTTTCCCTTCTCCATATTGAAATGTTGCAAAACCTTGTCAATATACTCTGTTTGAGATAACCAAACCAAATTCTTTGATCTGTCTCTCTCAATGCGCATACCAAGTATACGACTTGCCTCACCCATGTCTTTCATGTCAAACAATTTTTCCATCTTTGACTTCAAAGCTGAAATTTCTTCCAAGTGTTTGCCAACAATCAACATGTCATCCACATACAAAATAAGGATTAGCCAACTGCCACCCTTAGCCTTCTTTGTATATAGACAGTGATCAAACTCACTACGTTTGTAGCCTTGAGAAAGCATAAACTGGTGGAACTTATGGTACCATTCCCTCGGTGATTGTTTTAAGCCATAAAGACTTTTTAACAACTGGCATACCAAATCTTCCTTGCCTTTCTCAACAAACCCTTCTGGCTGCTGCATGTAAATTTCCACATCTAAATCACCATGCAAGAACGTTGTCTTGACATCCATTTGGTGCAACACCAAATCCAATATGGCAACCAATGCAAGAAAGCATCTCAATGTAGTCATCTTAACCACCACTGGAGAGAAGACTTCATCAAAGTCAATGCCTTGTTCTTGCTTAAAGCCCTTGGCAACAAGCCTTGCTTTGTACTTTGGATGACTATCATGAGCGGTGATCTTATACCTATAAACCCATTTACAAGGTAGAGCCTTTTTGCCCTGTGGTAATTTAACTAGCTTCCATGTCTGGTTTTTATGCAGAGCTGTCATCTCTGACTGCATGGCCAACTGCCATTTTTTCGAGTCAACCACTTGTAATGCTTCCTTGTAACAAGATGGTTCTCCGCAATCTATGAGCATGACATAATTTAGAAATGGCACATAAAGATCAGGTGGTTTCAAGACACGCTCAGAACGTCTCACCACAACTGATTCTGCCTCTCTAGCCACTATAGGCTGTTCCTAAGCCTGACCATGCTGTCTTGATGTGCTAGCACTAGGTCCATATTCCCTGAAGACAACTCTTCTGATCTCCTTTGTCTTCTCTGGCTTAGCGTGAAACTTGGCTCCATTGAAATGGACATCATTGCTACGAATAAGTTTTCTGGACTCAGGATCCCAAAGCCGGTAACCCAACTCGCCCGATTCTCCATAGCCAAGAAATATACACTTCTTGCTCTTTGGTTCTAACTTATTCCTGAACTCCTTAGGAATATGGCTATAAGCGTCACAACCAAAGACTCTGAGATGCTTATACGAAGGTGCCTTGCCTGTCCATAGCATCTCGGCCACTGCACTCTTATCCAGAACCCTACTAGGAGACCTGTTGATCAAATGGACTGCTGTAGCCACTGCTTCCGCAGAAAATCCATCAGGCAACTCAGCATTTGACAACATGCTTGTGACCTTCTCTTGTATGGTCCTATTCATACGTTCTACAACTCCATTCTGTGAAGGATTATATGGTGTAGTAAGTTCCCACTTAATCCCTTTTGCTTCACAAAAGTCTTGAAAAGCTTTGGAAACGTACTCTCCACCATTGTCAGTTCTCAAGCACTTCATCTTCTGACCACTCTGATTCTCCACAAGCTGCAAGAATGTCTTAAAGACCTTGAGCACCTCATCCTTGTGCTTCAAGAAGTAAACCCATACTTTGCGAGAATAGTCATCTATGAATGTACAAAAGTACGCTGCTCCCCCTAGTGACAAACTAGGCATTGGTCCACATAGATCACCGTGCACAAGAGCTAACCGTTCGTCCCTACGATTCCTCTTTGATCTGTGCGGTTCCTGTGTTTGCTTACCATAAACACAATGCTCACAAAACTCAAAATCTTCAAATGAAAATCCAGGCAAATAACCATAATGAGAAAGTATTTCCATTCCTCTTTTTGACATATGTCCCAGCCTACAATGCCACAATGACACATATATCCCAGCCTACGATGCCACAGTGACACACTTGGCTGCTCAATCACATTAATTACATGGTTTTTAACCTGTGAAACATGTAAAGTGTACAGATTTCCTGACTTGCTGCCATGTGCTAGAGTCATCGAACCTTTGGAGATCTTCCAAGCGCTGTTCCCAAAAACTGTCACATAACCCGCATCGTCCAACTTCCCTGTACTGATCAAGCTCTTTCAGATTGCTGGAACATGTCTAACATTCTTGAGCCATACAGAAGAGCCATTCTGAAACTTCAACTGCACATCTCCCACTCCAAGTATGTCACAAACCTGCTCATTTCCAAGTCTGACATAATCTTTAGTATCCACATATGATGTAAACCACTCTTTGTGCGGAGAAACATGTAAAGATGCACCTGAGGTGATAATCCAATCACTCATAGCATGTCCATCCTCTGCAGTCAAGAAAACAGAATCAAAATTTCTTGTGAGGAAGATCTCACCAGCTGCTATATCAGAATCATTGTCTGAACTAGATCCTGTGACATTCACCTCTTCAATCTTCACTGAACTCTTCTTTTCATCTTGCTCAGAACTCTTTGTTTTGCCTTTTTCTTGTTTCCACTTCGTACAGTCTCGCTTCATGTGACCCTTCTTGCCACAATGGTAGCATTCTATGTCATCCTTTGACTTTGAATCACGAGACTTACTTCGGTTTTGTGCCTTCTTACCCTTCTTCTCTTTAGACTGTTGTCTTCCTCGAACGACCAAACCATTGTTGCCTTTGCCTTTGTCAATGTTCTTCCTGTTCACTTCTTCTGTGAGCAAGCTCCCTTCTGCATTGGCACTTGTAAGACCTTCTGGCGCGACAGAATTACTTAGCGCTGTACAAAAAGTATCCCAACTATCTGGCAAAGTGATTAAGAGAAACATAGCCTTCATTGAATCTGGAAAGACTATCTCCGGTGCTGTTAACTGATTGAAAATTGTGTGAAATTCATTGAGATGATTTGACATGACTGTCCCTTCCTTCATCTTCACATCCACCAATTTCTTGAGCCAGTAAATCTGAGAAGCAGCACTTTGTTTCTCGTACATACCACATAGCTTTTGCCATACGCCATACGCTGCGTGCCCTTGCTAGACAACCCTTTAAATAAGAATCTCTCTAATCGCTTTTTGTGCCTCTGAAGTACACTACAGTTGTCATACATGCCGATCCCTGACTAACAATATCATTATGACTTATTTACCAATATCAGCATCTTGTATAGTTGACCAAGGAATTCCCAAGAAGACATTTTTTTAAAACAACCCCCGACTAACAATATTATCATGAATTCTTTGCAGATTCTTCACCCTACCCCTCCTCAGCATATGCCACAATGGATGCACTACTCCAAGAGATGACATTCCGAAGAGGAAGCTTCTTAGGTGCACCAAATTTCTGCGTATGTGTCGACCAAGGAATTCCAAGCAAGACATGTTTTTTTCAACAACCCCCGACTAACAATATCATCATGAATTCTTTGCTGGTATCATCATCTTGCATAGTCCCATATGCCTTGAAGATGCAAGTTGCATAGGTGATTGCATGAATTCTTTGCCGGTATCATCATCATGCATAGTCCCATGTGCCTTGAAGATGCAAGCATAGGTGATTGCATGCAGAGAGAAACCCTTGCTTCACATCTATTGTAAAACAACCCACAACTTCCTCACCCTATGGCTCTTGGGTATATCTTGACAATCAATGCATAGAGATTCCCAAGTGTAGGTAATTGCATCCATAGGGATGTCCTTGCTTCACATTCACTAAAATTAGCCATAGCTTCCTCACCCTACACCTCCTAGGCAAATGAATGCAATCCAAGAGAAGACATTCCACACAGGAAGCTCCTTTAAGCACCACATTTTTTTTAGATGTCGACCAAGGCATTCTCAAGTATGACGTGTTAGTATTTTGCATAGTCCCCCATGCCTTGAAGCTACAAGCATAGATGTTTTCATCTGGAGAAACAACCTTGGTTTGCATCAACTCAAAACAAACTCTAGCTTCCTCGCCCTACCACTTTTGTGCATATTTCACAATCAATGTGTTCGAAGGGATGGCATTTGGGACGCGGAGCACCTCAAGCATATGTGATTTCATCTACCTCAGTTGGGTAAATTCCACAATCAATGCATTCCCAAGAGATGATCTCCCAGATAGAAAGCTCCTCAAGCACTCCTCGCTTTGAACCCAGTAAAAATAGCCCAGAGGTTCTTGTACATGTCCCTCTTGGGCATATCCATCAATAAATGCATTGTAAGAGATGACGCCCTAGACAGGGAGCCCCTCAAGCGTATTCATTTGTATATGGAGAGATGCCCTCATTTTGCATTTACTGAAAACACCCCATAGGTTTGTCACCATTCCCCTCCTTAGCATATGCCACAATGGATACACTACTCCAAGAGATGACATCCTGAAGTGGAAGCCTCTTAGATACACGAGAATTTTGCGCATGTTGGTACAGCCAAAGTTGGTCGAAGCTAGTAGGTGGTCTATGCCAAGAAGAGGTAGCCGGCAAGTGTAGTGTAGAAGGCTAGGGTAGGTGCCAAGGTTCTGGCCAGCCAAAGGATAGCAGAAAAGTATGCCTGAGGCGGTTTTTTAGGCCAAAAGTGCTGCGGTATGGTCTAGATGGGTTTGGTGTGCTCTAGAAGCCGATCCAGACAGCTCGTCAAACGGAGCCACGATGTGCAAGATACTGAAGAGTGTGTAGCAGATCCACGATGGATAGGGCAGCTGAGGACAGGTGGCTCGAGCAGGTGTCAGTGGATACATGTTTAGGGCTCAAGTTGTGGAACAGGCTTGTCTTTTTGGATCGTGAATAGGAGCTCTGGATAGCAAGTTATGTCCATCAGAATATTTCTTGAGGGCCAGGTTTGAGTCCACTTGCCTGCACTGGAGGATGTACCGTCTGGTATCTTTTTGGCCTCACCAAGGCTCTCAAAGATATTTTACACCATGAGGAGTTAACACAAAATGATGGCATGTCAATCGGATACTCGGTCAGCAAGGTGCGGTAGGATCAAGTCGGGGGGATTTCGCAGTGAAAAGTTTGCAGGTAGTTTTTCCTATTTTTTATGGACTCAGATAGCGAGCTCGGGAGAGTCAGAATGTGGTGAGGTCTGCACAGCTAAGGGGCCAACTCAGTGATGATCCGGCATAACTTTACGGATCTGCCATCAAGCATGTAAGTAGTGAGTGTCAACTGTGGTGAGCAAAAGGAGAAAATGGGATTTTGTAAAGGTTTTTCCAACCCCTCTCGAGTGAGAGTGGCGAGGAGCTTCCACGTGGCCTAAATAAACCCATAAGTAGGTACGAAAGCATAGATTTTGTGGTATATATGCCAGGAGGAGCACCCTCTATGGGTATCCAAAGGGGAATGAGCCCCTCTCGTGGCGGTGGCTATGGAGGTCGGCGCCGTGGCCGCTTGCGGCTCTGCGCGACGGTGCATGCAGTGGTTTTCAGTGAGGTGGATGGTAGAGGTGCCATGCGCTGGTGGCGCACTGGCGAAGGGGGCGGCCCTAATTAATGACGTGGAAACACCCAACAGGGGCACATGCTCACGGCCATCGAAGACCCCACCTTTTAGAGTTGAGGGGGAGAGGGCAATAGCGATGTCGCTATTGCACTCCCCCTCCCCGGTGTGTGGTTAAGAGGGTAGTCCCACAAGAATCAAAGAAAGGCAGGAGCAGCCGGGTCCAAGGCAAGGACAAGTGCAAAAGGGAGGGTCCCACGGTGCAGGTAGTGAGCAGGGAAAGAGAGAAGGAGCCCGGAGGCCGCCAAAGTGTACAAAGAAAAAAGCAAGGGCCGGACAAGCCAAGGCCGGATGAGGTGAAAGCGGACCAAAGAGGAGCAAAGGGAGAGAGAAATAGAGGAAGAAGTGGAGGAGGAGTCGGATAGAGAGAGAAAGAGTCAAGTTTAGGCCATAGAGCAGTGAAAAGCTCCCTTGAAGGGGTAAAAAAATGAAGATAAAGTGCAAGCTAGCACAGCCTCGAGCGTAGTTGTTGGGTCATGTGGTGTCACAAATGGTATAGAGGCCGATCCCGAAAGGTAAAGGCATTGGTGTTGATGGAGCCACCATCAGATGCTCCAGGTTTTCTTAGTTTGTTCATAAGCTAAAGTATCTATCACGTTTCTTTTGGATGCTGTAACAATATATGCATCCTCTTCAAAAGAGAGCTCAACAAGTGTATGGTTATGAGTGGGATGAAGCTCAGGAAGCTTTTGATAGGGTCAAGGAGATTTTGTGTCAGTTTCCAGCGGTGTGTCCTCCCAATCAAGAGGATGACTTCTATGTGTGTATGACGGTGGGTACAATTGCTATTGGAGCAGTTCTACTGCAAAAGGTAGGGAGAAGCTACAAGCCGATATACTTCGAGAGCAGAGTGATTAGCCCAGGAGAGGCTACCTACACCGGGGTAGAGCAATGGGTGATGGCTATGGTCTTCGCTTGCAGGTTTAAGGTGCATTTGATTGTGCACAATTTCTTTGTGTTAACAACTAATAATCTACTGACAAAGGTAGTGCTACATTTGCAGCCAGGACGGAGGATTATCCCTCTAGGCTTCCTTGTTGATGTGGAAAGTCCCTGTTTTCTTTAGAACCTAGCTTGCTGCTATTTCTGAAGCGAGCAAAAGAGTCACTATCCTCTTTGATGCTGTAAAAAAGGTCCATTGTCTTTCCTAAAATTGGTAATAAGACACCAACCTTGTATCTCAAAGGCAAGCTTGATACATGTTTGTACCAAAGTGCATAGCATATACAAAAGATAGGTTGCAATCCACTGGTTGAAAACATTTTCATCTCACCTATATGTATACAAGACCATACTGCCATCTTTCTCACATTGGGATCCATTTTCTATGACCCTTATGACCACCCCTTGTGATAAGTTTTGTTTTTAGGTTTTCATAAATGCATATCACACAATATGTTCAAACGCAATCTCTATATCCAGGATGCCAAACCTAGATCATTGATAAGTTTCTACTACATCCACTTGCTTAAGAATCTTCAGAGGATGGGACTCCAAAATCCCACTCCTTGGTAACAACAATTTGAGTTTGGTCTACGATTGCTTCCTTTCATTGGTGTAGTGCCAAAGACTTCATGCTTCCTTCTTGCAATTGTATATCCGGTGGATCCACCTTGTTGTGATTAGTGATAATGAGACCCATGATTTCAAGAGAGTTGTCACTATCATTTATTGTGGTATATTCCTCCTTCTCTGAAGTTGTAGTAAAATTGTGAGAGAGTGCACTAGTCTCTAGGTCCATCCCTTGTTGCTTATACTGACCTTCATGATGTATGGGATCTCCTTGCCCTTTCTACCTTGCATCTTGAAAATTCCTGTGTCCAGATTTTTCTTGGTTCTCATGGTCTTGAGCCATGGTCTCCCTAAGATAATTCGGTAGCCCTCCCCCTTAGGGATATTCAAGCCCTGCATAGAAACATGACTCACAAGATCACAATATTCTATAGGCTCACCAATTGTGAAATTTGAAATGCCAATTTTTTGTCGTGGCTTAGACTTCTTCTTTATTGACTCTCCCTTGGCCTTCATCTTTTATTCCCTTTGTGAAGATTCCTCATGTCTAGAGTGATTAAATCCCATAATGTCTACCTCTTCTACCTTGATCTTACCTTTTGATACTCCTTTGATATCCTCCTCCACTTTTGCCTGTCCCTTACCTTCAAGACTGATGACACTCACTATCCGTTTGCCAGCTATAGTGGTGGTGGTAAAGGTGTAAGGAGGGTATATGGTGGTGACTATGGTTACACAAGCCATTGTAGGATTTTCACAAGTGCTGCTTTTTGTGATGTCCTTGGTGGTGGTGTTCTTGCTCTTGGCAGTGAAATCTAGTTTTGTCTTGCTCTTGTGTTGAAATTTTGCCTCCTTGGGTGTGGGTAGTATTACAACCTGTGATAAAAGAAGAAGAAAAAAAAAGATTCTCATTTGAAATTAAGATAAAATTTATAGAGGAGTGCTAAATAATTATCTTACAATTGCACCGTGGATTATGCACCATGGAGACATCGCCGCCATTAGCAATCACATCGGAGTGAGTGAAAACATGTTGAACAAAGACTTATTTCATAGTCTTCTTATCGACCTCGACTTTGAAATCCAGAACTCTTGCTTTCCATGCAAAACAAAATATGTTTGTTTCTTTCGAGCTTTTTCTCCTTCTTGGCTGCATAAGAACCCAAGAACCTTTGCCATACTCCCCATAACTGTAGCAGCGGTATTCTTGGTTGATGTAGTTCATGACTCTTATCTGACCATTGGAGAGAAGACACTTGGTGAGACAAAAAATCTGACTAGTGTGGGAGTGTTGATGCGGTTCTCAAAAGAAAAACTCATCGTTCTTTCTTCACCTCCTCTCTCGGCACTCGTTGATAGAATGCTTTGATTGACATTAGTGATGACATTCTATAGCCCTCCCTTCTAATTCTCTTGATTTTCAATTAGCACAAGCAATGCAAGATGGGGAGCTTACCTCTTGGATATCGATGACGTTGCAACCTGGCAATAGAACTTTAATGAAGGCCTTGAGTGCTTCTAAATTCTCCTCTTCTTTAGTCCTCCAATTTAAAAACTCTTGTAGCCACTCGTCCATTATTGATGGCATGCATCCCTACTCTTTAATGATAGAAAGTCTTTGCAAATCCCTCCTCATTAGGGGCACCAAAGGAGAGGTGGAGGTGCAAAACAGACCCGGTGGTCTCTACACCAAGACTCCAAGATGGCCTCATCGTGGGAGGTACACAACAGGGGCACCAACTAGCTTGAAATGTGGCTAGGATGTATGGTAAGGAGTCAGCACATAACACAAGGAGAATATGAGATAAGGAGAGAGAGAGAGAGAGAGAGAGAGAGAGAGAGAGAGAGAGAGAGAGAGAGAGAGGAAGATATCCTTATAGCTTCATCAATATAGGATACATCAACAACATACAAACATTCAAGAGAGAAATTGCACATAATCAACATCTCACAAAATCGTGTGTGCATGGTAGCTCAAACCTCTTGGCCATTAGGAAACCAAAATAGATAACCATAGCCAATACTATGCCATAGTAGAACTATGTGTGCGTAGAGGTGCATACACAAGGATGGACATATGAGAGCAGGAGTGCTAGAGCTTGATTGTGTCTGTCAAATCTTGATTGTGTGTGTGTCAAAGCTTTGAGTCCCCATTTACAAAAGAGAAGGCCTCCTTTTATAGGCCAAGAGAGTGATTAGGGAAGAGATTATGAGCAAGATGAGTTATTACAAAGTAACCTCAATTAGGGGTATTCTCCCAATGAGAGAGCTCCTTGTGCCATGCTAATTGACCAATTTCCTCATAATCTTCTTCATCATGGCAAGCTTTGTCTCCATGCCACCTTCCATAGCTCGAGTCCAAGAGCTTCCTTATAACATTTGAGAGAATCTTGATAAAATAAGAGAAAACCCAGCAATAATAGAGAGAAACCTATAAGAAATTGTGTGTGTGGAGTTGGATAATCATCAATTCTTCCCCATGTGCATAGATAGGTTCCACCATTTTGGTTATCTCTCCCGAACCGTAGCTTCAAAAACTATAATAAAAATAGGGACACAAAGGAAAGCTCAACACCCACAACTTTCTTGTTAAAAATGTTTTCAAATTTGGAATGGAAAAAATAGATAAGAATCCCACAAAACTATGTGCTTGTCTTTTCCCTTCCATAAGTCGTCCAAGTGGTCCCCTCTTGACTCCATGCGCAAGCCTTGTGTCCAAAAGTGAATTATGCTTGAATTTGATAAAAGTTTGTTGACTCCAACTCCATAATGTATAATATTCTCCTCCCTTTCATTATTGACTCTTACTCTTCACCTATAGTGACCGTCGGGTAGAATCAACATCGAGTGAATTTTGTTTTTTTCATAGGGTTTGTTCCTACCTCTCCTTATTTTGAAGATCCAAATTTGTCAAGACCATAGCTATGTACATAATAAATTCGTAGAATTTTTTCTATTTTCATGCATCAGGTTCCTCCTCCTTCGCGAAGCCTCAAAGCCTCGAAGCCTTTCCATCAAGTATATACCAAGGGAGAGGTGGGCCAAAATTTGAAAAGCATCCTTCAATGGAATCACTTGAATCTTCCTAGTAAATGCACTTCTTTGGTGAGAACATTATTGAAAATGGAGCTCAATTGCCCTCCCAAAAGTCCTCTAGTAGTTTAAGGATTTCCCGCTTTTGGTTTGATTTGTACAATGGAGCATATCTATCAAGTCTAGTGAGGTGTGAATGTCCTAGGTGGCTATAGCAAGAAAAAGTCTAGCTGGGAGCTCTAGGTCAAATCTCTCTCTCTCTCTCTCTCTCTCTCTCTCTCTCTCTCTCTCTCTCTCTCTCTCTCAAAATGTTTGACAGTAAATGAGGTTTACCTTGCCCTATGTGCCAGGCTTGCCCCAAAAGCTATGTCCATACTTACCTTACTTGCCCACATTTCTCATGTCATACCATCTGCAACTCACACGGCTCATGAATTGGACACGTTGGAGAGGGGGAATAGGGAACACACCCAGCACACAAAATGTTTGCCTCTCTATAGCCCAAGGATTCCACATCACCCCTAAAATCTCTAATAACACCTTCAAATTGGCTAATTTG
This sequence comes from Adiantum capillus-veneris, assembly GCF_014529385.1. NCBI lineage: Eukaryota > Viridiplantae > Streptophyta > Polypodiopsida > Polypodiales > Pteridaceae > Adiantum > Adiantum capillus-veneris. The sequence continues at coordinate 65,355,887 of NC_140945.1, read as the reverse complement.
CACTAACAATTCCACTTTAGCATACCGAACAACCGCCTCGCACCTCACAAAAAAACAACTTTCAGCACAAACACACCCACACTGCTCAACTCACCCTTTCCGGCTCACAAGACACCCCAATTCTGCCCTCTTAGTGACACCCTTCACGCTACAGGCAAACCCTCTGCAAACACCAAAAAGTACACAAAGAGCAAGAGAAAAGGAGGGGGACGGGGAGAAGCAACACAAGAAGTAGGGGCAAATATTTGGTGTTATTGCATAGAGGGGTAGTACAGTCAAGTATGCAACTCCAAAGGCAAGCTTGCAATACATAGGCTTGAAAACCTCCAATCACTCTCTCTAGCAAAAAAGACTGGCAAAAAAGCCACTTGGTCAAAAGACCCCAAAAAATGAACGTCTATGCCCTTTTATAATGCTTGGCTAAGGCTAAAAAGGAAAAAAACAAGAGCTATCTAGCTCGTACAATTAACTGGAGCTTCCTTTAGAAATTTCCATTGCATGGCCACCACTTGGCACTTTCTTGGTGTTTGTTATCTGCATGGTGCAAACCTGCTCATTCTAGCCTCCTTTGCATGTGCTCTTGCATTATGGTCCCCTCTCGGATGGGTTCCTTCTCTTTCTTCATTTGCTCCCACTTTTTTTCGGCCTTTGGGCTCCCTTTCTCTCTTTCCTACTCACTGCCCATGAGATCTTTCCCTTGACTGGGCTCCTTAAACATCCTTGGGATCTTCTCCTCTCTCTACCATGGGACACATTCCCTTCCCTCCTAGGCAACAACCATCTCGCTATTGGGGGGGGTCTCTCCTTTCAAAAGCCGAGGGCCGTAAGGGCCATGGGAAGCCACCTTTACCGGGCATGCCATGTCATCAATTTACCACGGCCACCTTTGTCAGCGTGCACCACCGCCTCCACTGTGCCGCCAGGCTTGCCAAAACCGCCATCTACTCCACCTCGCGCCACCGCGAACAACTAGAGAAGTGTCCCTGAGGGGGTCCGCCATCGCCAACGGGAGGGGATCTCCCTCTCCTCTTTTTGATAGCCTAAATGGGGGTGTCCTCTGGCTCATGTACCATCCACTGCCATGCCTGCACCCCGCATGTGGGTTCTTTCTCAGTGCCACGTGGCTGCCCCTTGGTTCAAGCCTCCCAAGGCCTACAAAAAAAAAACTCCTTTGAAGAAAAAAATTATGTCCTCTAACTTCAAAGCTTGGCCATTGATGGCTCCAATGCCGGGTTTCCAGACTGCAAAGCCCGGGCATAACTCCATGTTTTTGACTTCAAAACCATCCAACGTCATCATTTTTTTAGTTCTCTAAGCCCTCGAATCGAGGCTGCAAACAACTGATCAAATCATCTGCAATCAAATCCGGATAAGTGCACCCCATCTTACGACTTCATTATCTCTCCGTTCTGGACTTTGTTTGACGTGCAGTCATTGCCTGTTAGCATCATATGCTGCCTACTATGCACCAAACACCTGGCGAGCTCATGAAAACACCAGATGGCGCATTTTCCAATGTGGGCAAGTGGGCTCATAACTGGCCCCGAGAAAAATTTCTACTAACCATATCTTGCTAACCTAAGCTTCGATTTGCAATCCGAGAATACTGATATGCTCCATAACTCGAGCATTACACATGTATCCATTGACACCTGCCTGGGCCACCTGTCCCTAGCTGACCTGTCTGGCAAGAATCTTCAACACATTGAACCTTCAACCTTTAATAACTTGAGCTCTGCAGCTCAGCTTGATGAGCCGTTTGGACCTACTCCTTCAGCACTTCAAACTCTTCATTCTTGGACTCAAAAGCTGCACTTTTCACCTCCTTCATCTGCTCCCCAAATTAGCCCCTCATGGAGCCTTCCTTGGCCTATAAACCACATCAAACATACATTTTTGTTGCTGCTTGTCAGCCCATGATCTTCCTAGATGCTCTAGCCTTTTTCCATGCTTCTGCTAGCCTGCACATATCTGTCTATGTCACCTCCTAGAGTCGACACACTTTGGCTGTACCATCATTGCCCATCCCCTTGTTGAGCAAGTAGCTCATGTCCTTCAGGAAAAAATCTACCGTGCTCCTCGTAAAGTGTCTTGCTCAAATGCTTAGAGTGGTGGAAGCCAAGTCGAGGACCACATTTTGGACATGCATGATTTCCCGAGTAACTCAAGCCTGAAAAATCACAAAATTAAAATATAAAAGCGCTGGCATAGCCAGGAATCACATGTGTGCGAGGGTTTCAAAGGCACTTACCTGAGCACTCACTGAAGCCTGGCCAATCATGCATGATCCACATGAGAATGCCTTGCACATGTACATTCTGTCGTCCGATTGGTTGGAACATTTCAACCACATTGAAGCCTGTCCCCATAAGATTTGGAGCTCTTCTATAAGTGGTGCCAGATAGAATTCCATGTTCTTTACTTTGTACTTTCCTGGGACGATCAATGACAACAACAGATGGACCTTCTTGATAGCTAGCCATGGTGGAAGATAATAATTAACCAGACAAATAGGCCACGTGATCCATGACGAACTCTGTAATCCAAATGGGTTTATTGCGTCCACCATTGCCAGACCAAAGCGGTTATATCAAGGCTTGTTTTTAAATGTAGGACAACTCTCTTCTATGTGCTTCCATGCACGATTGTCAGCAGGTACCCACATCACATCATCTATCGATCTAGTATTTCAGTGCCATGTCATCAAAGTAGCTATGGAATTGCACTTGAACACGCGCTTTATTCTTGAAATGATAGGAAAGTGTCGAAGGACCTTGCAAGGATAAATTTTCCTTGTGTGTCCTCCCTGTACCTGTTTGATCCATAATTGGGACACTATTCCAAATTTGCAAACTCATTGCAAAAAATTATACAATCATTAGGACATGCATGTATTTTGTGATAATCCAAGCCCAAATCAGTAAGAATCATTTTAGCAGCTGGACGGATAGGGGGCATGTGATTCCCTTCTGGCAAGATTTACTCATTGAGCAACCTGTTGTTACTTGAACTAGTCTGTCCCTTGATCACATTATCGAACTGTAATTTGCACTTTATCATGCTTAGGATACAATGTATTTATCTAAAAAGCTCTCTGATTGAGGCGTCAGACTAACCGTAGACAGACTACAAATTAAGAATTGCCAACGAGATACAGAGAACTAAGATTTTTTCACCAGTGTAAAGCGGCATGCGTGCAAGACTTTGCATCATCTCACCCTCTTTATCGTTGCTATCATGCCATCAATATGAACGGGATGAGTGAGGTTGGGGTTCATAGTATTGCGTTCAATGTTGTTGTCTTCTATGTTTTCAATGATGGGATCCATGTCAAAGAACTCATCCAACATCTACTCTATCTCTACTTCTTGAAAAAGCCACATCAGGTATTGATTGGGAGGACTCAGTCAATGGGTGCTCGTTTGTTTGAAAATCGTCTTCTCTGGAATGAAGTTGGAGCGATATCTACTTGCAGAGTTTGACCTTCAGTCTCTAGACCATGAGATTGATAATGCAGGTCTTGTAATTTCTCTATTGCAAAGAGACCGTGATTGTGTATGTGTTGGTCACATATTTTTTGTTTTCGAAAGATCTGATGCTTGCAATGCGCACAAGGACACGCCATCCTATCGTCCATACTTTATCTACCAATGATGCAACAAATAATTAAAACACTCTAGTTGTTATAACTAGACACTAATAAGTACATGACAAGCTCAGATTCTCTAGCCAGACCTATAACAAATAACCTAACATAACCTAGCCTATAACCTAAACCTAATCTATAACCTAACCTAATCGAAGTCCATTTGTGTTTTTAGAAGTACACAAGTCATCTTCGTTTGGCCGCTAATAGATGGATGTTGTGTAAAGCTGCTTAGGTTAGGCTGCTCCAAATTGGATTATGATAGCAATTAGCCATTTCAATCTGCTTAGGGCTATCCACCAAGGGTTAGCGTCTTAGTATTAGTGTTGGTTTAGCCGCTAATAGATGGTCGTATTTTGGAGTGTTAGGGTGAGCTATGTAAATTTGCTTAGGTTTGACCGCTGTAAAGTGGATTAGTGTAGTGTTTTTTCCATTTAAATCTGCTTAGGGCTAGCCACTTAGGGTTCTATGGATTTTGGTGCACTGCTAATAGATGGCGCACCTTGTTCGGACGGTTAGGACACACTATGTAAAGCTGCTAAGGTAAAGTGCTCTAAAACATATTAGGGTATCGTTTGGCCATTTAGTCTTCTTAGGGATAGATGCTAAGGGTTATCGGCTTTAGATTAGCGACTTTTGTTTTGGCTGCCGCTAATATATTACTATATTTGGAGCGTTAGGGTAGTCTATGTAAATCCGCTTAGGTTTGACATCTTTTGATTTGGTCGCTCCAAATCCAATTAATGTAGCACTTGGCCATTTCAGTTTTCTAGTAGGGTTAGAGGGTTATGGTTTAGACGCTAGTAGATGGTTGTGTTTGGACGTTTCACCCATAAGTGTTTAGATTAACATAAAAGCACATAAGTTCTAAATGTCCAAACACAACGTCCATCTATAACCTAAACATGAGTTAACTTAACATATAACCTAACCTAACCTTTTACGTATAACCTATAACCTAACATAACCTAACCTATAACCTAACTTGTTGCCTAAACCTGTATAATTTAGCTAACCTATCCTATAACCTATAACCTAACTTATAACTTAATTTAATCTTTAATTTAAACATAACCTAGAACCTAACCTATAAGCTAACCTAGCATAATTAATGCCCTATAAGCTAACCTAACCTAACGTAACCTAACATATAACCTAACTTATAATTTATAACTTAACATATAACCTATATATATCCTAACCTAACCTATAACCTAAACTAAACCTAACCGAAACCTAAAATCTAAACCTCATCAATCGCATAATTTCAAAAACGACATAATTCAAAACAAAATTTCTTCAAAACAAGATTTTTTCATAGTCCAAAACAAAATTTCACAACACAAACCATAATTTCTTTTAAAGCATTGAAAGTTTAAAGCATGAAATTTTCTTTTATCAATATACAAATTAATCTAAATAAATGGCACACTGTGTTTAGACGGTTAGGGCACACTATGTAAAGCCTCTAAGGTAAAGCGCTCTAAAACATATTAGGGTATCGTTTGGCCATTTAGTCTTCTTAGGGATAGATGCTAAGGGTTATTGGATTTAGATAAGGAACTTTTGTTTTGGTCGCTAATATATTACTATATTTGGAGCGTTAGGGTAGACTATGTAAATCCGCTTAGGTTTGACAACTTTTGATTTGGTCGCTCCAAATCCAATTAATGTAGCGCTTGGCCATTTCAGTTTGCTAATAGGGTCAGAGGGTTATGGTTTAAACGTTGGTAGATGGTCGTGTTTGGACATTTCACCGATAAGTGTTTAGATTAACATAAAAGCACATAAGTTCTAAATATCCAAACACAACGTCCATCTTTAACCTAAACATGAGTTAACTTAACATATAACCTAACCTAACTTTTTACGTATAACCTATAACCTACAACCTAACATAGCCTAACCTATAAACTAACTTGTTGCCTAAACCTCTATAATCTAGCTAACCTATCCTATAACCTATAACCTAACTTATAACTTAATTTAATGTTTAATTTAAACATAACCTAGAACCTAACCTATAAGCTAACTTAGCATAAATAACGCCCTATAAGCTAACGTAACCTAACGTATAACTTGACTTATAATTTATAACTTAACATATAACCGATATATATCCTAACTTAACTTATAACCTAAACTAAACCTAACCGAAACCTAAAATCTAAACCTCATCAATTGCATAATTTCAAAAACGACATAATTCAAAACAAAATTTCTTCAAAACAAGATTTTTTCATAAACCAAAACAAATTTATTATAATTCAAAATGAAATTTCACAACACAAACCATAATTTTTTTTAAAGCATGAAATTTTCTTTTATCAATATACAAATAAATTTAATATGCATTAAAGTTCAAGCACTCACATGCGGCGTATTTGAGCAAGAAAAGGTGTTGCAAACGTCCTCGAACCTGCAAAAATACACACACACGCACATCATGTTAAACCCTAAGCCCTAAACCTACAATTAAACTTGAAAAAAATCTCACCTTAGTGCTATGGGGAGTAGTCCATGAGCAATATTAGCACCTCCGACAACTTGTTTCACATCAGATCTGTAAGAGGTGAGAAGTAAGAGAGCAAGAGAAAAGGTGCAAGAAGAAGAGAAATGCACAAAAGACCCACGAGTTTGTGTTTTTGCAGAGTCCGTCGGTACAGGTATCGATGCAGGCATCAAAAAGGGCATTCGTACAGGCATCCAAAAGTGCATTCGTAGAAGCGTCGGAGGACACATCGGAACATGCGTCAAAATTTTATTTTATTTTTTATTAAAAAAATTCATCTCCCTCCATACTTACCTACACATATACCAATGCTCGCCATTGATGCCGGTAATTTGACACCGGAATTGAAGTGACCTCTTGGAGTGAAAAAAGAATCGATGACGATGGCAATGACGAGGACTCTGATGCGAGAGCAGCGATGGTGAAATAAATCTTCAAGAAAGCTAAGCTCAACGAGTTTGATGGCATAAAGAAGACATGCAAAGATTTAAAAGCATGGATTGAAGAATCAAAGCTTTTAAATTATGATTTCAATATGGAGAACAAGACTACAAGACTTTCGAATGCTCGAGCAAAGTGATCGATATGGCAATACATACCAAGGTGGCTCAATCGGAGACTATTGCTCGGGGGGTGCACTATGTAATCATGTTAATGTATAACACAGGAGGGATTTTGAAATGCAAAAACTTTAGGCAATTTAACAGAGATAAATTAAAATAAGGGGGTTTTATATTCAATTTTGGAAAAGAACCCTAAAATAAGGGGTCATTTTATTCATTTTGACATGTTAAAAGAGGAGTTTTTTAAATATTCCACGAACGTACTCTGTGAGTGGGGTGGAAACACCCACAACACCTCTATAATCACCCAACACACACTCTTGGGATGATACACACACACACACACACACACACACTATGGGGCACCACCCGGCTTACACAACCCACCTGCGGAGACAGGGAACACATCGATGGAGTGAGAGAGAGAGACTATCCATTTGCCCACTCAACACAGAGACACCCCCCCCCCCCCCCCCCAAAAGAAAGACTCAGCTCAAAAGAGGAAGATTTTTTATTTTTGAATACAATTGAGCTTGGGGCAACACCAATGGAGCAAATAGCTCACACCATATTATGGATGAAATACATTAGATACAATCACAAATTTGAGCAAAGGCTTCTCTCAAAGGAGAAACTTACACAACCAAAACAACAAAAAAATAGTGAGAAATTTGGCAAAATGGACAACACCATTGCGTCTGGAACGGCCCAAAACCCAAGTCTACAATATCAAAGTGCTCAAATCCGACCTCCGAAGAGTAGTTTATGGCCAAAACAGGCTCCAAAAATAGCAAAAACTCAGTTGCGGCTGTTCCTCCTCTTCTCTCCACATTTTTTTGGTTTTTTCTCAGGTTTTTCAGTGTCCACACTTCACTTTATCCCTTGGGCACTTTTGGCCTCTCGTTTGACCTCAAATAGACCCCGAACAGGCCAGAAAATGGCCATGCAGTGCATTTTTGTCACCCTTATACATCCATCCGCACACCTCGCACTCAACTTTTTCCAATAATGTGTAAAGAATGAGGATGCAAGAGAGCTACACAAGACAAGCACAAAGCACACAAAGATGGAAAGCTTCTTCTTCTTCTTCACAGAAAAGAGAGTACAAAAATGACTAAGTGCTAAAGCTGAAAAGTAGGACATATGTACATGCGGTCACTAAGTGTGAACTCGCTAGAAGCATACTAGGATGGCACTATAAGTGTAGTCCAGTTGTAGAATCACTGGCAGAGATCCTCCGTGTCGGTCACCTAACGCGCCAGTGAGTAAATGCCATAAGCGGCCAAGACCCGTAGTGGATGCCAGCTCAAGATGTAGAGCTCGACATCTCAACACTCCCCCTCAAGCTCTGCATGTCGCAGAGTCCAAGCATAGTCCGGAAATGTCGAAGCTTCTTAGCTCCGAGGGCCTTGGTAAAGATATCCGCTATCTGCTCCTCTGTGCTGACGTAGACCAAGTCGATGTCGCCCGCCAACACTCGCTCTCGAACGTAGTGGTAATGGAACTCTATGTGCTTGGTCCTGGCATGGAACACTGGGTTCCTAGCCAACTGTATGTTGCTGAGGTTGTCACAATGGATGACAATCTGCTGGTCCACCTGCACTCCCAAGTCCTCAAGTAATGTGCGTAGCCAAGCTACCTCACACGCCGCAACTGCTGCACCTCTGTACTCGGCCTCTGTGCTCGATAAAGCAACCGTAGGCTGCTTTTTGCTGCTCCAAGTAACAGCAACACTCCCAAAAGAGAACATGAAGCCACTCATAGATCTCCTATCAACAATGCTACCTACCCAATCTGCATCTATATACCCATACAATGCTAATGGAACATCTGCTACATAGAACAATGCGTAGTCAAGAGTCCCTTGCACATACCTAAGTGTGCGTCGTACTCCATCCAAAGGTGGCTTCCTCGGAAGCTGCATGAAATGACTCTCCAAGCCTACTGTGTAGCTCAAGTGTGGCCTCGTGATAGTCAAGTAGATTAGACTACCCACAATCTTCCTGTACATATTGACATCCTCAACAACATCACCCTTCTCTGCACTCAACTTTGCATTCACATCCAAGGGAATATAAATTGGCTTCATTAGGCAAAATTTGGACTCACAAAGGGGCCCTTTAAGGAGTTTGACTTTACCTCTCTCTACCAAAACGGGAGCATAGATAAATTTTTACAAATAAACTCCAAAGTTGGCGGAGGTTTGACAGTTAGAGTGTCCTATTCAAGCTCTATCTACTGATATATAGCACACCATGAGATTCCTCATATTTTAGAAGGCTTTTTTTAAAGATTCCGACAGAGTTGTCACATCATAGGTGAATCAAAAAAAGAATCTTCTAAAATATGAGGAATCTCATGGCGTGCTATATATTAGTTGATAGATCTTGAAAAGGACATTCTAACTGTCAAACCTCCGCCAACTTTGGATTTTATTTGCAAAAATTTATCCATGCGCCCGTTTTGGTAGAGAGAGGTAAAGTGAAACTCCTTAAAGGGCCCCTTTGTGAGTCCAAAATTTGCCTAATGACAATCAGCCATACCATACTTTGACAACATGTCCAAAGCATACTGTCTTTGTGATAGCCATACACCCTCTGGAGTCCTGATCACCTCAATGCCAAGAAAGTAGCGCAACTCGCCCAAATCTTTCATTTCAGACTCCTGTTTGAGAAGACCCTTCACATGGTCAATCTCCATAGCATTGTCACCCACAATAATAAGGCCATCTACATATATGGTAATGACCACAATCCCCACATCACTCTAACGTACATGGAGTGAATGATCAGCATGAGCTCTTCTAAACCCAATACTGACAAGATACTTGGCAATCCTGTCATACCATGCTCTAGAGCCCTGCTTCAAACCATACAAAGCTTTGAGAAGCCTGCATACATAATGTGGGTAACCTGGATCGACATAACCAGGTGGCTGATCCATATACACTTCCTCTTGCAACTCACCATTCAAGAAGGCATTCTTTACATCCATTTGATACATAATCCATCCTCTAGATGCAGCCACTGCTATGACAGCTCTCACAGTCGTCATCTTTGCCACTGGAGCAAAAGTCTCCTCATAGTCTATGCCATATGTCTGTGCATAACCCTTTGCGACCAGCCTTGCCTTGTGACGCTCAATGTTACCATCAGCCTTATGCTTGGTTTTATACACCCATTTACAGCCAATATCTTTCTTGCCACTTGGCAATGGAACCAACTCCCATGTGTCGTTTGCTTCCAATGCAACCATCTCTTCATTCATTGCATCATCCCAATGCACATTTCCAACTGCATCCTCAAAACATGTGGGCTCTACATCTTGTATCACCTTAGCCATGTAGGCTTGGTGATGCGCTAGATACCCATCATAAGTCAATTTCTGAATTGGATTTCTGACTCTGTTAGATCTGCGCGGTCCTGGGTCACTCCTTTGCCCTCTAGCATCTTCTTGTACTTTCCTTACACCAGGTGTCTTGACAGCCGGAATTCCAAATTCCTCATCAAGACTTTGTTTAGAACCATCTGAATCCATGTCTACATGTGAAAAACCTGATGATGCATCAACCATAAAGGGAGGTTCATCAACCTTTTCCTTTCCTTTTCGTGATACATTCCCTGTACCTGCTGGTGGAGTAACCTGCGTACGTAGTCTACCATTCCATGGCTTCTCAACAGATCCACGAGAAGAGGACTCTTGTGGTCCACTCAAAACCTGTGACTGTGGCCTCACATTTTGTACGACCACATCATCTTTTACATCAGCCCCAATAGTGCCATGTGCATTACTGTACCAGCTGCTCATCTCATCAAAGACTACATCTCTGCTCACTCGTAATTCTCGTGTAGTAGGATTGTAGCACCTGTACCCCTTTTGTTCAAGGGAATATCCCACAAGAATACATTTCTCTGCTTTAGGATCCAATTTCTTACGCCACTCATCTGGTACATGCACGTAAGCTATGCATCCAAACACTTTCAAGTGTGCCAAATCAGACTTTGTACCTGTAAACTTTTCCTCAGGCGTTACATCATGCACCACAGCTGTAGGTGTCCTGTTCATAATGTACACAACTGTATTTACAACTTCAGCCCAAAAATGATGAGGCATGTGCTTCTCATTCATCAATGCACGTGCAACCTCTGCAATGTGCCTATTTTTTCTTTCTGCGACCCCATTCTGTTGTGGAGTATATCTGCATGTAAACTGCCTGCGTATACCATGCATTCGTAGAAAATTTGAAAAATCATTGGAGAAGTACTCTCCCCCTCCATCTGACCTCAATGTCTTGATTTGCATATCTGTCTCCTTCTCAATCATGACTTTGAAGTCCTGAAAGTGACCAAACACTTCACTGTTGTTACGCATGAAGTAGACCCATACTTTCCTTGGATGGTCATCAATGAAAGAGACATAATACTTGCAACCATGTATACTTGTAGTATCAGTTGGACCCCAAACATCTGTGTGCACCACCTCAAGTGGCTTTTTACATACATTGCGCTCATGTGAAAATGAGCCCTTTGACTGTTTTCCAAACTGGCATGCTGCACACACTTTATGCATACCATCCACCTTGAATTTGGGCAAACCTTTTACAATCTGTTTTGATTGCATGCTGCGCAATCTCTGCTCATTGACATGGCCAATGCGTTTGTGCCAAATGTCAACATCAGCCACAACACCTGTGCCCTGTGCAAATAATGCAGCTTTTACCTCAGGCATGTCTACATTTAGCGTAAACATTCTGCCCACACATTTGCACTCTGTGATCAACTTACAGCCATTCTGGAAATCTTCTACATAACAGCCATTCGGATTGAAACGAACCTGCAAACCCTACTCAACCATTTGTCCAACAGAAACAAGATTCTTCGTAATGTTTGGGACATGAAGTACATCTGCTAAGTACTTTGATTTCCTACTCTTCATATTTAGAGGTATGTCCCCTACATGAGAAATGGGGTGAGCTGTGTCATCTCCTGTCTGCACATAGCCTGACACATTTGGTTTGCACATATCTCTAAACCACTCTCCACGAGACGTCATGTGATTAGAGGCACCTAAATCCACATACCAAACATCATCTTGGGTGGAATTCTCTGCAGTCATTGTATTCATTACATGCTGCATAACAAACATGCGCTCGTTTTTGCTGTCATCTGCATCTCTGCTAGTAGATGCATAGTTGCCCTATTCTCTCTTTCCACTTGCTTTTCCCTTTGGACAGTCATGTGACATGTGACCTCTTTCACCACAAGTCCAACATTCTCTGCTATCTGGAGTATGTTGCTGCCTGCTTGATCCTGCACCACGACCTCTTTGACTCCCCCTGCCTTGAGACTGGTTTCCCTTGCCACCTGTATTGTTTTGATTTGATTGAACTTCCAGAAATTGGCCCCTGCAACCCCTTGGGCCTCGACCACGACCTCTACCTCTACCTCTGTTGGAGTTAGAATAGAAGGCCTGTTCATAATTATTTGTGCCATGAGATGAAGATGTGTCAAGGTTCTTCTCCTCAAGAATAAGCATAGAAATCAAATCTTGGAACATGGGGATGTCGTCTCTTGTATTCATGGAAGACCTGAAATGTACATACTCATCTCCTAGGCCATCCAAGCATGCATGGACAATGTCATCGTCTTCCACTGAGACTTTAATAGATCCAAGAGCCTCAATGATACTCTTGATCTTCAAGGCATAATCATTGATTGAGAGGTTGTTCCTCTTAACCTGATTTAGCTCCGACTTTAGTTGAAGCTTCCTAGCCTTGGTGTTCACCTCGAACACTCTGCCTAAGTTTTTCCATGCAATGGCGGGGGTTTCAGCATCCTATAGATAGCCCATCATGCCATCTGTGATGCTCATAGAAAGCCAATACATCACTTTGCTCTGGCCTTGCTGCCAGTCCCTCAAAGCTTTTCTTTGTTCTGCTGTAGCATTTGCCTCGGGAATCTCTGGTTCCTTTTCATTGTTGTACATGTAGTGTAGTTGAAGCCATAGCTCTCCCCCTCCGATTGGTTGTTGTAGGGTGAATAGGTTGAGTGAGGTTTGTTGTTGCAGCAAGTCTTTATCTTGGCAGCTCTGTATTGTTTGTTCTTTGGGTGTCATCCTGCATGTGTACCTGTAAACTTGAAGCCTTTTTGAATTATTTCTGGGCCGCTCCCCTTGGATCCTATAGATGATGAGCATGTAGTTGTTTAGGGATGTCGTTGGTCTGCTTTTCTGTGTTTTAATAAGAAAAATAGAATAGTAAAAATAAAATGTGACGTATATTACAAAATGAAGGTCTTGGATACCTGGATAGGACTAAAGGGAAAAACCCAATGGGAAAAAAAATGCCTTTAGTCACCATTAAATGTGAGGCTATATGTACTTATGTTTGATGTGCCGAGTTTTGTTGAGTTAAAGTACTTATGGCCGTATGGCTACTATTACTGGATATACAGTGGATAAGTGTTAGTAGCTTGAAGTCAGAGTCATTGTTGTTGAGCAAATGCTTATGAAACCTGTTACCACTTCGTCATCGTCATTTTGTTGTGTAAGTGCATGGGTGGAACACAAATCGTGTCAAATGCAAATGTCCAATGATGGGACATTATATATGCTTGCACAGATAGATGCATGGGAAACATTATGCGGTGCGAGAGGAGTTTGAATGGGTGCTTCCAGGGAGTGAATGTAGCTAGAGAAGCAAAAATATATTTGACTTCAAGAGCTGCCGTTACTCACAAGAAGGGTTTTTGTCGACGAGGTTTTTTCCACTCTCCTCACTGTGTTCATGTGCGTGAGTGTTTTCTGGACTACTCCGCCACTCCACCATTTAAAATAGTAGACTTTGACTCTTATGCTCACCTCTTCCAGCATGAGTGACATGACTTTATGTATGTTCAACTCTCCAACTTGAGCTTTAATCTAAATATCTAGACTCATAGACCACAAAGAATATTAAGACATGAAGCTTGGGTCTAATGCTTGCTCATTTAGTGGCTCAGTTTTCCGACTCTTGACTCTTATGCCATTATTTTTATGGCGACTTGACTTACTCTCGGGAGCTTTCGACCAAGAATAGGTTTTAAAAAATTCAAAACTCCCGTCCTCAAAGAAAGGATTTGTAAAGGACCATACTGGAAATATTGGTTTCTTTTGCCATACCTGGGTGACCTTGGTTGTCAAAATTTCTTTTTTCTGTTGTTGGTCCCTTGGTTGAGAAGATTGGCTCGCTCCATTCCCCGTAACACTTTGTCTATCATGTCTTGACATTTCTTGAGAGCTAGAGATGACTTCAATCTTCTTCGTTATTTGTTGTTATTTTGGTACCCATTTGTATCTGCATCGTGTGATTAGCGTTGTCAGGAGTTTTTTGGAGCAAGGGATTGCGCATATGTACATACCCATGCATGGTGCATCAAATAAAGTATTGCCCATTTTCCTTAGCCAGGTGGTTATGTGGGGCCCACATGTGTACAGGTAGGACAACATGTACATAGTGCAGCGATTTTCACTATTACCAGTACCAGTGTGTTTTTTATACAATAATGAGGAGTTGGTAGCGCGTAAAACTTCTCGAGGAAGCTATCCGCGGGCCGACGACGTGAGGTCAGCAGGTGCGTCAGATGGCATCTAGTGGCGTCAGGAGGGCGAACGAGGTCAATATTTGCACGCAGATGAGGACGGACACAACGTGGGTGTTTGCTTGTGAGAATTATGCAGAAAGGTCATCATGAGGACCACGTTTTGGGGCCACTTCACGTGGTTGTGGGATGCATTATTGAAAAGAAATGAGTGCCAGGTGTGCGGATGATGCAAAAAGGTGACAACTATGCACTGCGAGGTCAGTTTTTGGCCTGTTCGGGGTCCGTTTGAGGTCATCTAAAAGGCCAAGGGTGCCCAAGTAATAAAGCTAAGTGTGAGATCTGAAAAAACTGAGAGAAGACCAGAAAAAACGTGGAGAAGAGAGGAGGAACAGTCGCAGGTGTGTTTTTGCCCATTTTGGAGCCTGTTTTGGCCCTAAACTGCTCATCCGAGGTCGGATTTGAGCACTTTGACATTGTAGACTGGGGTTTTGGGCCGTTCCGGACGCGATGGCGCTGTCCATTTTGCCAAATTCCTCACTCTTTTCCTGCTGTTTTTCTGTGTAAGTTTCTCCTATGAGCGAAGTTTCTGCTCTAGTTTGTGATTGTATCTGGTATCTTTTACCCATATTGTGTGAGCTGTTTGCCCCATTGGTGTTGGCCCAAGCTCATTTGTATCTAAACATCAGAAATTCTCCTCTTTTGAGCTGAGTTTTTTGGGTGTGTGTGTGTGTATGTGTGTGTCTGTGTGGAGTGGGCAAGTGGATAGTCTCTCTCCTCTCACTCCAGAGGTGTGTTCCCTGTCTCGGCCAGGTGTGTTGTGTAAGCCGAGTGGTGCCCCATAGTGTGTGTGTGTATCTTCCCAAGAGTGTGTGTCGGGTCGTTATAGAGGCGCTGTGTGTGTTTTCATCCCGCTCACATTCTTTTGGCGCCCCCACTGAGGATATTCTTCGAGTACCTTCTGCTTCGAGCTTCGAGCTTCGGGATTACAGGTTGCAGGTTGCAGGTTGCAGATTACAGGTTACAGGTTACAGGTTACAGGAACAGGGATAGGGACAGGTACAGGTGATTCACACAGGTACAGGTAGCTGGAGTACAGTGATATACTAGCAGTGATGTCACTTGCAGTTGTTGTGGGAATGCATCACTTGGCGCCTATTTGAGCGCATTGTCTGCTGGATTGTACGTTACTTGTGGAAACTGCCATTGTACGCCTTTGTGGAGCCATATATGGTTTTATTTGGTAGTCCCAGCCATTTTTGAGATTTGGTTTGGAAGATAGTCATTTCTGAGACTTGACTATACGCGATTTGCATTAGCTTTCGTGTGAGGGTCGATAGCGTGAGGTTTTTATTGAGCTGGGGGATTCTCAAATGTGGAGATCCTTTCGGTGATACAGGTAGCTGGAGCACCCTTTTTGTGACCTCGCCATAGGCTATGTACTAGTGAGTCCTACTTGATGCTCGGGTTCTATTGTTGACAGTTTATGCATACATAGACAGTCTATATTTTGGGTTCCTACTGCTCTACTTCTGGGGAAACTCTGTCGAAATTTTCCCAAGTTATGATGGCTGGTTTTTTGGTATTTTGAGCCATTTATGCTGTTATGCTGCTGAAATTTTGGCAAAATCAGAGGTTGAGTCAGGTGTGCCTTCTTGGGAGCTTCATGGTTGGCTTTAATGGATGATCAAAATGGCCCTCAGTTCACTCCTTTTCATTTAACGCAAAGAATTCAGATTAATGTTCATGTGTCCAGGAAGATCTTTTTCCAGCAGCGCATAGTCTTTATGTTTGGGCCAAGAAGATTGAGAGAGATCCTGGAATGTCCTTTGCCTGTTGTCATTCCGATGATCAACTATGAAAACTCATTTGATGTGCATGTGTTTGTTCTCATCTAAAGCTGAGCTCCATTGAAGTTTCTGGGAATTGGGTAGTGAAAAGTTTTGGGTTCTTGCACGTGTGTTTGAAGGGGTTCTCTAGCCATGGCTTTCTCTTATCCGGAGTTTCATGGAAGAAGTGATGAAGATGTGGAGGACTTTCTGGAAAAGATGGAGGTTGCCTGCATTAGCAACCAGATTCATGACCCTACGCAAATGTTACGCCTTCTCCAAATTTGTTTGAAGAGTGATGCACGAGCTTGGTCCAAAGCATTTGAAGAGGAGTTGCGTATGGCTGATCCACCTATAAGATTGAGTTGGGACAATCTAAGGCATGGATTGGAAGTGGAGTTTGTGAAGATAGAAGACCCTGACAAAGTGTGGCAAGAAGTACAGGCTTTGGTGCAAAAGGAAGGTGAGCCAGTAGATGCGTACATACGTAAGTTTTCATTGGCATGGGAGCGAATGTGCAAGGCTTTAGCACCACAGGTACCCCCGCCTGACATGATGAAGAAGGACAGGTTCTTGGCTGGTCTTTGGGAGAATATACGTTGGAGAGTGGAGCTAAAGAAGCCTAGGACATATGAAGATGCACTAGAGGTAGCAAGGAACAAAGAGTGGAAGCTGAGGAAAATGAGCCAGTTAGGGGTGGAGTCTTTGCCAATGAGGTCTGAATTTCAGCCTATAGAGTCTTTACAAGGGCGCATGTCAGGGGTTCATCATGAACCAGTGGTTCCTGTTACTACTCAGGTTATGCCAGCAGTGGTCACTACAGCAGTGCAAGATGATGGCCTAAGGCAAGACATGAGGCAAGTGGTTGATCTGATGAAGAATCTCAGCCTAAACATGCTAGGTCAAGTGGGAAATAATCGAGGTCGAGGGCGGTTTGCAAATCAGCAAGGAGGTGAAGAAAGGCCTAGGAATGGTGTTGGACAAAGTAATAGTAGGTTTTGGAGGCAAACGCCCACATGTTATAATTGTGGAGAGTTGGGTCACATCAGCCCGCAATGTGATAAGCCACCAAGGATGGGGGGAGACATGTATCCATTGCCAAGACAGGTGCTAACTAGATCAAATGATTATGGCATCGAAATTAAGGGAGACGAAGGAACCAGTGGACTGACACAGGAGGAAAAGGGAAAGACAAAAGTGCTAAGTGTAGTCACCTTGGAGAAGGCATCAAAGCTAGAGGATACATTAGTGATGCCTATTGGGAAGAGGACCACAGAGGATAAGGAAGGAAGAAGTGCCCCAGGTCCTAGTAAGAAGAAAGGAAAGAGCCATGAAGGTGAGGATGTCAAGGCCAAGAGGAAAAGGAGAGCTCGTCGAAAGTTTCATGTTTCAGATTTTCCACTAGGGGATGGGCAATTAAGCTATGACTTGAAGGAGGATCTGACGAGCAGGAAGGCAGATGTTACTTTTGGGCAGCTCATAGAAATGGTTCCTAAACTAAAGCGACAGTGGAAGAGGATGGTTAACCCAATGGAGAAAGAGCCAGAGAGAGGTTCAGTGAAGGTGTTGGCAATGGACGAGCTACCAGACATTTGTCCAATAGTAGATGTGTGGCATAAAAGGAAAAATTTGGGACAAGGTTATGTGGATGGCGGAGCCCAAATATGCGTCATAACACACTCATGCGTTGAGAAGATGGGTCTCACAGTGGCTGGGGTGTCAGGTTTTCGGATCAGATTGGCAAACCATCAAAAAGTAAAATGCTTGGGTGTTGTAAAGAGCTTAGAAGTGGAGGCATATGATGCAAAGGCAGTGGTTGATTTTCATGTGAAGCCAGCAGGGTTGGGAGCATATCCTATTATACTGGGCAGACCATGGTTACGTGCAGTGGGAGCTGTTCAAGATTGGCGACATGGTACGATTAGCCTCTATGGAAAGACAGGTACCAAGAAGCTTTATAATATGGACACAAGGAAACGATTAGAGGAGCTTTATGAAGATGAGGATGAGTCTAGTGATGAAGACTCTTCCACGGTGACAGATGAGGACAGTGATAGCACTACCAGCAGTGATGAGGATGTTGATGTTGCATTTCTTTTGATGGATAAAGAAATCCAGGAGTGTGGTTTAGTCGCATTTGCGAATGAAGTTGAAGATGAAAGTGAAGGACCTTATGAAGTGATTGAAGGGCTGATGCAAACCAAGGTTGAGTTGTCAAAAAAGCAGGAATTAATGACGCAAATGATTAGTGGAGACCTCTCAGCTATGGAGAAGGATATATTTTTGCATATGCTGGCTAGTTTTCCTGATTTGTTCATTACTTCATATGAAGAGATCAGAGGGTTCAAGGGCGAAGAGATGCATATAGAGCTGAAAGAAGGTTCTAAGCCAGTGCGGCAAAGGCTAAGAAGGATGGGTCAAGAGCAAATGGAAGCCTTGCGGGAAGAGGTGGACAAGTTATTGAAGGCAGGGTTCATAGTCCCTGTGGAGACCACAGAATGGGTGAGTCCAGTAGTAGTCAGTCCAAAGAAGGATGGGAAGTGGAGGATTTGTGTAGATTTTAAGCCCTTAAACGCAGCCACAAAGAAGAACCCATATCCTCTTCCATTCATCGATCAGATCTTGGATTCAGTGGCAGGTTATGAGAGGTACAGTGTGTGTGATGGTTTTTCAGGCTATTTTCAATTGAAGATTGCTCTTAAAGACCGCACAAAAACAACATTTATTACGCCATGGGGCTGCTATTGCTACACAGTGTTGCCGTTTGGGTTGTCAAATGGACCATCTTTCTATGAAGAAAGAGCAAATTGGGTGTTGGAACCATTCATTGGTAGTTGTGTTAAGGCTTTTATGGACGACTTCTGTGTCTATAGCAGTAGGGCTGAGCATCATGAGAGGCTGCAGATGGTATTGGCTCGATATGATGAATGTGGAGGACAACTAAATCCAAAGAAATGTCATCTAGCACAGCCAAGAGTGAAGTTATTGGGCCATATGGTGTCAGAAAATGGCATTGAGGCTGATCCAGATAAGGTTAAGTCTATTATTCTTCTTCCATCACCTATGAGTACGAAGCAATTGGCAACCTTTATACACAAAGTGAAGTACATGGCACGGTTTATTCCATTGTCTTCGCAGCTTCTTTATCCATTACAGCAAGTGGCAAAGCATGATCCATTGCAATGGGATGACAAGTGTGAAGAAGTGTTTCAAGAGGTGAAAGAGGTGTTAGGGGGGTTGTCAGCCATGCAGGCTCCTGATTGGGAGAAAGTTTTTTATGTAAATCCATCAGTAGGGGATGATGCCATTGGAGCCATGCTATTGCAAAAGGGGAAGGGCAACCATTATATGAGGCCAGTGTATTGTGCAAGCCGAGTGAAGTTGGTAGCGGAGAGAAAGTTATCGGAAGTAGAGCTAGTGATGGCCAGTGTAATATTTGCTTGTCGACGATTTCGTCATTACTTGCTACCACGGCCTTTTGTTTTCTTGACGAGTTATGCCTTTTTGCCACAGTTAATTAATGGTATTAACATGTCAAATGTGGTGAAGAAATGGGTAATTGAGCTGCAAGAGTTTGAGTTCTCTTTTCTAGTGGAAGATAGTACAAGGGCTACCCTAGCTGATTTGTTGACCTACAAGGAGAATCCCCTTATTGTTAAGGAAGAGGTGGTGAGAAAGGTAGTTGAAGAAGTGCCACAGATCAGCAATGCACATGTGTTGTTCTTTGATGGTTCATACAGAAAGAGCCATGATGCAGCTTCAGGGGGTATAGCACTTTATGATCCAGAGGGGAAGCTAGTATGCAAGAGAGGGTTCAAATTGGATGCGCACAGTAACAATGAGGCTGAATATGCTACATTGGAAGCCGGATTACACATTTGTTTGAAGCATGGGGTTCGAAGGTTGAGCATAAAAGGTGATGCCTTGTTAGTGGTGAAGCAAGTGTTGGGTGTGTGGAAGAGCAAGAACACCTCATTGAAGGAAATGTGCTTCAGAATTAAAGGCCTGTTAAAAAAGTTTGAAGCATGGAGTATCAGACACATTGAACGTGCTCTAAATGGAGAGGCACATGAAGCAGCTCAAGGCATGATTGGGGAGCTATTTGTGTTGAGGACCACTTTACCTCTTTATCATGGCCGGGAAAGTTTGGCTCAAGAAGAGGAGTTTTTGCTAACAGGAATCATTCCAAAGGAGATTCAGAAGTCTAAGAAGTATGGCTTTGTGCGTAGAGCATACAGGTACAAATTGATTGGTGATGTCTTATACATGAAAGGGGCTGATCTCGTGTTGAGACGTGTACCTTGGCGGGAGGAGCTTTATAGAGTGTTGGAAGAGAATCACGAAGGCGCATGTGGTGGCCATTTTGCTCTAAAGATCACCTTGCATAAGATTTTGCAAGAGGGGTATGTATGGCCTAGTTTGCACAAGGATGTTCACCATTGGTGTAGGTCTTGCAATAGGTGTCAAGCATTTGGGAAGAGAGTGTTGAAGCCAGAGCTACAAAAAACCATTATGGCGTTTGATGTGTTTGAAAAGTGGGGGATTGATGCAATAGGCCCGTTACCTATCACAAGCAGGGGCAAAAGCTATATCTTGACGGCAGTGGACTATCTCTCTAGATGGGCAGAGGCTATAGCAGTAAAACAGATCACTGCAAAGGATGTGGCAAAATTTGTGTATGATGAAATATGTTGCAAGTTTGGGGTGCCACTGGAGTTACTTTCAGATAAGGGGCCTGGCTTTAGAGCTAAACTGCTAGATTTTTTATGTGTAAAGATGAAGATTAGGCACCAGCATACCACTCCTTATTACCCGCAGTGTAATGGCTTGAATGAAAGATTCAATGGTGAGTTGGTACAGATTCTTTCGAAAGTGACAGAACACCAAGGAAAGAATTGGGATTTGGAATTGCCTAGTGCATTATGGGCTTACCGTACTTCGGTGAAGACAGGTACAGGGTTTACTCCATTTCATTTGGTGTATGGAAAGAAAGCACTATTGCCTGTGGAGGTAGAGTTGCCTGCGGTCAAGATGTTAGAGAAGTTGCTTGGGCCGCCTAGTGATGCATTCAAAGAGAGGCTCTTGCAGTTACAAGAGGTCCAGTTGGATAGGATGAGCGCTTTGGAGCATTATGGGCAGAGGCAGGATAAGGCTTTGACAAAGCTAAATGAAAAGGTCAAAAGTAAGGGTATCAAGCAACATGACTTGGTTTTGCGCTACAACAGTAAGCTGGACAACACCTTCCAAAAGAAGTTTCAAATTAAGTGGGAAGGCCCTTTCAAGGTAGTAGAGTGTTTTCCAAATGGCACATATCAGCTGGCTAACCTGGATGGTGTTCTACATAAGTCAAGGGTAAATGGATTGCGTCTTAAATTGTATCATGCTAGATTGATGATGGTGGAACAAGATGAGTTGTCGGTGGAGCAAGAAATGTTGGTAAAGGATGAGGAGACTTGTGATGCGGCGAGTCTCATATCTCTCTTTGCTGCTGCTGATCATGAATGATCTAGCAGGCTAGGGGATGGGCAAATTATGTCAGGAGTTTTTTGGAGCAAGGGATTGCGCATATGTACATACCCATGCATGGTGCATCAAATAAAGTATTGCCCATTTTCCTTAGCCAGGTGGTTATGTGGGGCCCACATGTGTACAGGTAGGACAACATGTACATAGTGCAGCGATTTTCACTATTACCAGTACCAGTGTGTTTTTTATACAATAATGAGGAGTTGGTAGCGCGTAAAACTTCTCGAGGAAGCTATCCGCGGGCCGACGACGTGAGGTCAGCAGGTGCGTCAGATGGCATCTAGTGGCGTCAGGAGGGCGAACGAGGTCAATATTTGCACGCAGATGAGGACGGACACAACGTGGGTGTTTGCTTGTGAGAATTATGCAGAAAGGTCATCATGAGGACCACGTTTTGGGGCCACTTCACGTGGTTGTGGGATGCATTATTGAAAAGAAATGAGTGCCAGGTGTGCGGATGATGCAAAAAGGTGACAACTATGCACTGCGAGGTCAGTTTTTGGCCTGTTCGGGGTCCGTTTGAGGTCATCTAAAAGGCCAAGGGTGCCCAAGTAATAAAGCTAAGTGTGAGATCTGAAAAAACTGAGAGAAGACCAGAAAAAACGTGGAGAAGAGAGGAGGAACAGCCGCAGGTGTGTTTTTGCTCATTTTGGAGCCTGTTTTGGCCGTAAACTGCTCATCCGAGGTCGGATTTGAGCACTTTGACATTGTAGACTGGGGTTTTGGGCCGTTCCGGACGCGATGGCGCTGTCCATTTTGCCAAATTCCTCACTCTTTTCCTGCTGTTTTTCTGTGTAAGTTTCTCCTATGAGCGAAGTTTCTGCTCCAGTTTGTGATTGTATCTGGCTTATTTTACCCATATTGTGTGAGCTGTTTGCCCCATTGGTGTTGGCCCAAGCTCATTTGTATCTAAACATCAGAAATTCTCCTCTTTTGAGCTGAGTTTTTGGGTGTGTGTGTGTGTGTGTGTGTGTTTGTGTGGAGTGGGCAAGTGGATAGTCTCTCTCCTCTCACTCCAGAGGTGTGTTCCCTGTCTCGGCCAGGTGTGTTGTGTAAGCCGAGTGGTGCCCCATAGTGTGTGTGTGTATCTTCCCAAGAGTGTGTGTCGGGTCGTTATAGAGGCGCTGTGTTTGTTTTCATCCCGCTCACAGCGTGTCTTTGCAGATATACTTTGCCTTGACTGTGACATTGTCCTTGATTTTTCCTTCCGTGAAATTGCGATTATTTTCAAGCTGAAGTCGTCTGATTGAAGAATGTTTACCTGGCATCTTTGGTAGCCAGATTCTCCGATTTCCTTGATAGTAACCTTGTGCTTGAAGAATTGTAGATGGCACTTCCCATGATGTTTTTGATGTCGTATTGAGATGTACAAGAGTGCCATTTTTGGGATTATTTATCGATGAAGTCCTATGTTGGTATGAAGGCTAGTTGGATTTGAAATTTCCTGCATCCCTTTGGCGAGCCTTGTTGGTTGGCCTCCTTTGGCGATATAAATATGATCTTTGTTGCTTTTGGGGACGCTTTTTGAAACCTTTATCCACCACATAAGCCGAGGTCTGTGGTTTTGGTAACCAAAGTTTCTTTTGACCCTCATAATAGCCTTGCTCTGCTAAGCTGTAGTGGGACGCTATCCATCCCATGTGTTTACCTTTCGTCAATCGGCTAGGCTCATTTACCCATATTGGGTCCTTGACCTTGATTTCTTCAGCTTTGATGTAGACCTTTGAAGATTTTTGTCGATGATGATCGCGTAGTGTAGGGTATTTCGGTTGAAAGATTTTCTTTGGATTCTGTCGTTCATGTGGAAGCATGTGGTCAGCTCTGTCTTGAACTTTTCAGGGCTGGATTGAAGACTCTGATTTAATGGGTTGCTTCTGTTGGTAGGACATTTGTGGGCTCATTTTGGCTTTGCCATTGTCGGAAGCCGATAATCTTGGAGCAATAGTAGGCTGGATTTCTTGAGAGCTAGTCGTGATGACCATTGTTGAAAATCCAGGTTCTTCTGCCAATGTTTTTTCCCAGTGCTTGGACAAAATCAAATGTGTATTCATTTTGGAGCAATCCACCACTAGTAATTTGTCTTTGATTATCTTTGACCGTAGTTTAAGGGTAGCTTTCGCAATCCCTAAACTTGTGATGGCTATTCCATGTGATATAGGAACCTGTACCTGAATTTCATACAGTTCTGGCTTACCTAGAAGTAAGCATAGCCCATAAGACATGACATTAGTCGTGGCAGTGCAATCTATCTCTGCTGTAAAGTTGAATTTCAGTTTCTCATACACATCCAACGAGAATTTAATCTTCTTGTTGGCTGCCAAGTAATTGATGTCCTCTTTGCTTTTGGTACTTGTCTTGGACTTTTGTGCCTTGGAAGCTTTGTCATCCTCTTGTATGTTGAACTTCTTTGTCATGTGATTGGTTGTAGCATGTCCCAAGTGCTTACTATCTTCTGCTGTAGCTGCTTGTTGGTGTTCATTGCTAGTTTCTGACTGTGACGCCTTGATTCTTGATTTTAGAAGCTCTCTGTCACTATTTACTTCTTCTAGCACTTGAAGGTCATTCAATGGTGACTTTTTTTTTTGGAAATGTTTTGAAGCTTGTGTAGCAAGATGTTGAGGTTTACTCTCAATGGTCGCCATGGCCTTTGGTTTCCATTGTTCCATGGGTTTTTGTAGAGTCTCTTCTCGAAAATATTCATTCATATCCTGTATTGCTTGTCCTTGGTAGTCAATCTTGGACTCAATCATTTTCTGTTCTTCTGTGCATTCTATGTCTTTAGTTACATCTTCTTTTAGCTTCTCATACTCTTTGATTTGTTCAATCACCAATGAAGAGTCCACAATAGAAAATTTATTTGGTAGACTTTCAGCTTCATCCATTGACTCTATTTGCATGTATTCCACTTGTGACTTGGCACTAAGAATTTTTGTTACCTCTGCCACCTCTTCTTGTGTTGGCTCACTATCGTCAGAATCTTGGCTTCTTTTGCTCTCGAACCTTGAACTACGAGCTTCATCTTCATCACCTTGTGGATGCTCTCACTTATCCTCACTGAGGTTCCTTAAACGATCTTGAATCAGTTGATTCAATTGATCTTTTTTGGAAGCCCGATTCTCTATGTTAATGTCGTTGACACCCTTGACTTCAAGCAACTGTGTCTTGAGCGTATCTTTTGTGCTATGCGACAAGATCTGCTTATTTTCCGGAGATCTTGTTGGGGATTCTTTCTTCCGTTCCCTTGTTTTCACTGTCTGAACTTTGCTTTTGGCTTGTTGCTTCTTCTTTTCCATGTAGAGCTTTACTGGGCAGTCCTTCACTAAATGACCAATGGCACATTGGTCGCAATATGTTGTTATCTCAACATGTGCACCCTTTGGACGAGGCACCTTTCCATAATACTGTTGATAATGGTTTCCTGTGGTATCTAGATACAAATATGACCTCTTCTTTGCTTGCATGAACCTGTAGATTACGACTGACTTAGGTGTATCCACTGGCTTTGTCCCTTTATCCTTCATCATCTTGTCCTTGAGAAGCTGAAAATAGCTTCCATTATTGCTTGCATACAAGATCAAATCACTATCCATGCTTTCTAGCAGTTGTGATGCTAATTCTTCCATCAGTATATGGTCTTTGACGTGGGGCTTCTGCATAGCCTTAGGGCTATGTTTCCGAGTTGATTTTGGCGAGTTCTACACTGAGGGTGAAGATTGAACCGAATCTTTGTTTTCCGTTTCCCTTGATGGTGCTTTTGGACGGGGTCCAAGTATGTGACTTACAAGTTGCCCACAATTTCTAAACTCATCCATATTTTTCACATCGGCTATTTCATAGTGCCTATCGTATTTGTCGACCACAATGACATCTTAACCTGACCTTTTATATTGGGCATTGTGAATTTCCAGTGGTCTCTCCTCCGGCTCGGCATCTTCCAATGCTTCTTGAAATTCCACTTGGACTCCTGAAAAGGACACTACTTCTTGTAAAGCTGGACTTCTTAATCCCACTCTTGAAGATATAGGGTCTCTTTGTTGAGTTTGAACTCCCCCCATTTGAGAGTGTTCCATATCTGATGTTAGCATCTGTTCAATGCCTGATGATATGACTTCTTGTGCTTTGTTAAGTAGCTCTTGAGACCAAGCTAGTTCTTTTTGAAGTTGGGCTATCTTCATAGCTGGTACCTCTTGTGCTGGTGCAGTGCACGAGACTTGTGTTGTGTCTTTCCATGTTGTGCCTTGTGTTGTGCCACCCATTTGTGTAGTGACAGCTGTAGTTGTTAACTCTTCCAAGTGCGTAGTTAGAGGTAAACCCATGACGAGATGGTATACATTACCACCTTTAGACATGTAGTCTTCTCCTCTTGAGCCAAACGCTTCTGCTGTAAAGTAATGATTGTTTTCTACAGGAACTTCATGACTTGTGACAGCCCTGTAGTATCGACCGTCTTCATCTCCATAGAGGGTACCAAATTTCTGTTTTCCATCTTGTGATTTGTACAGAAAAATACTTGGAGGATATGCGTAGAGTTCTGTAAGTTGATCCTTGTACAACATTTCTATCTCATTGTCGATGTATTTTCCGTGCCTCATGTAAATTGATCCCAGACAGTCTTCCATGAAATTTGGATGTGGGTGTAGTACATTCTTCGTTGTTTCAACTTCCACATATTGAGATGTGCGAGTTTCCTCTGTATCTTTCTTTGTCTTGATGTACAAATTCTGATTGACATCCTCATAGCATGGCAGTCCTTTGTAGTATCCAATCAAATAGATCCGAATTTGCTCTCTTGTAATATCTGTGGATGTACTTGAAGCTTCTTCCTGACTGGTCTGATTCCTTTGAGATGCCATTGCTTTCGTCTTGACTCCCTTGTTGTACCTGTTCAATGATAGCTCTAATTGCTTACCTCAATGATAATAGAAATTATTAGCACCCTTGTGTCGGTCTTTTTCTCTTGAGGTTCTTTAGCTCTGTCGTAATCTCTGAGTTTTCCGAATTGGGCTTTGCTTACACTGCTTGAACTTCTTAGCTCCGTTGCTTGCCAAGACTGATATTGTCTTGTTTGGATGCTTGCTTTTCCTAGAGCTTTTTAGCAGGCCTCGATCTAGTGGAAGCACTGTGATAAGTTATGCAACTTACCACTATACTGCAACGACTGCTCCCTTTGTAGCGATTCTTGAGTCGAGCTAACCTGTGTTCACTTTAGCACACAATCTGCAAAATTCTATTTTGTTGGCAAACTTTTTCACAATGAATGCAAAAATCCTTGGTGTACCTTTGACGGCCACACTTGTTCCTTGAGCTCGGAAGTGACTTTCAAGTTCGCTTTCAGCTGAACTAAACTTAAGCTAGCACAAGAGAATTATGCACAAGTCGCAGTGATTTGCTAGCAAAAATCTCGTGTTAAAGTTCTCCAAAACTTGCGACTGTTGTTGCAAAATCAAGAGTCCTTGTGTATGGTCTTATTGCTACGAGATTTGTGTATGGACGTACACTAGGCCGTAGTTAACTTTTACACCTTTCCGCGGGTGACCAATGGTTTTCCCAAAAGATAATTTCAATGTGCTAACTTAGCAGTCTTCAAAAACCGTGACCGTTTCCTCACAATTCTTTCGAACTGTCGGTTTTAGACACTCCTGACTTCTGGATGCATTTTGAGGCCTTAACCAATGTTTTTTTCAAAGTTGAACTAAATGGTTGCCGTATGCATACACTCAGTTCAAGTTTCGCTTTAAGATCTGTAGAGTCGCTCTCAGGCTACGTTTTGATATAAAAACTTTTCCGATCCGATACCGTTTGTGAAAGTTATGGCCAAAATAGTGAATTGCAGATTAGAATGGTCAAAATGAGTCCAAATTCAATTTTGAAAGAAGATTTGGGATCTCTGTGACACTGTGAACACTCTTGTATGGTCAAAATTACAGTTGGACCCTAAAACTGTCCTGGAGACATCCTACGCGTAGGATGTCTATATGCTCAGAATTTAACAAAATTTGGTCCAGAGACTCCCCTTCAGTCCAACAACACAATGGTATGCTCATAATTTCATTTGGACCTAAGAATGGCCTTGAGACATCCTACGCGTAGGATGTATTTTTTCTCAGAATGACTTGAAATTTTCACCTCAGCTTCTCCTTGATGTGATGATCACAGTGGTGTGCTCATAAATTGGTTTAGAGTCCTAAATCAAGCTGAAGACATACTACGCATAGGATGTCTAAGTGCTTAGATTTTGTCCAAACTTGATCCCAGGATTCTCCTAGGGCTCAACAACCCAATGGTATGCTTAGATTTGAATTTGGATGCCAATAGGTCAAGATTTAGGCTGCCTAAGCTTCTAGTGCACTCCAAGAGTAGGATGTCTGACAATTCTTGTCTTTGCTTGGTAAATAGGCCAAACAAGGTCCAAGTTCACTTTTGAAAAAAGTTATGGATTCCTTGAGACACTGGGAAACTCCCTATATGGCCAAAGTAGAATTTTGACCACTTTATGACCCTGGAGACATCCTACGCGTAGGATGTCTTTTTTCTCTATTTCGGCTCAAACTTGCACTATAGCTTCCCCTTGATGTGCTAAGCTCACAGCTACTTTTACTTTTTGATTCTGACACCTATAGGTTGGTCAAATGATCAAGAATCTCCTCCAAAAGCCTGATGTTTGTTCTGATGAATTCACTAGTCAAATCAACTCCAATTTGGACCAAACTTGCCTAGGAGGCTTATCTAAGGCTATATGATAGCATGGTATGGTCAGAGGAGAATTTTGGTCTCTGAATCATGTAGTAGACATCGTACGCGTAGGATTTGTTTTTTCTCAGAATGAATCCAAATTTGAACCACAGACTCTCCTTAAGGTGTTGATCACTGTGGTATGCTCATAATTTTGTTTAGAGTCCAAAATCACACAGAAGACATCCTACGCGTAGGATGTCTTTCTGGCCTGTTTTACCCCAGACTTGACCCAAAGCTTCCCCTTGATGTCAGCAACCCAGTGGTATGCTCAGAGTTTGGTTTGGATTTCAAAAGACCTAAATTTTAGATGTTCTTGCCTTTTTTCAGTCAGAAGTGCTAAAGTCCGCTTTGAACCCAATTTTCTCACCCAAATGAGGTGAAACCCCTTTCAGTCATTGAATATATCATTCAAGACATGTTCATGCAGCCATATTATGGTTTTGGTCTCAAAATAATGCTTTGGCACAAATTGGGTAGGATGTCTGGCAATTTCAGTCTATCTAGCCTTATCCTGTCAAGATATGGTCAAATTTCCACTGTCCAGTTGAAAATAGGGTAAAACCTACCTTCTGAACACACTGGTCAACTCAAAATTTCAAAATTTCCACCAGATCACCCTGTAGACATCCTACGCGTAGGATGTCTACTGCTGATTTTCTGAGACTGAAGTGTCCCTGATGCTTCCTTATGCTCTCAGAAGTGCAAGTATGCTTCACAATTGCAAAAACATGCAAAAATCACTTAATTAAGCCTTTGCTAAAATTTTACGTTTTTTGACTCCGCCTTTTGGCTTTTGGTTAACAAAAATAGGGAAAAACACCCAAATCAATATGTTACTAGGGTAAAACCTACCCTCTAAACCCACTGGTAACCTAAGTTTTCCAAATTCCCTGCCAAAAGTGCCCTGGAGACATCCTACGCGTAGGATGTCTACTTTCTTAAAATGCAAATTTTTTCTGGCAGTAGTACTTCCTATGCTCTGTAGAGCTCTCAGCAATAATCACAGAAAATTTTGGACTTCAAATCAGCTTACAAACACAATTTACCGTCTTTCCTACTTAGCATTTCTCACTTTTCTGATGAGCCTAACAGCAAATAAGACATGCATAAAGTACTCTAGATCAGCAATCAAGATATCCTACTTACCCTACTCCTACTCATCAATGTGAGATGGTGATTTTGATGTCTTTGTTGCTTCCTAGCACCACACGGACTCTCAAGTCAACCTACCACCACATCTACCACTCCAACTCCTACTCTCTACACCACAACCAATTACTACCTAATACTACCTAAGACGAAGGATCTAAGCCAGACACACGCTCCCTAGACTCCCTCTAAGACCAAAATATTCCACCACTCTCCGATCCTATCTAAAAGAATGAATATACTCTGGCAAGCCAGAGGGACCTCTATCCTCAAGGACTCAGAGTCTCGATCACCTACTTAGGGCCCTCGTCCCCGGCAGCGGCACCAATGTTGGACGGATACGCCGCGACGGACGTCAGCATAGCGAGAACTCACCTAACATATAATGTCAACTGAGGACGAATCGCGACCCGCAGGCGCGTGGAAGCAAGCAAAGGGTGTCAACCTCTACTCGACCGACTAATGACTACTTCCTATAGAGATATCAACTCTTCATGCCATTGGTTCTGTGAATGTGAGAGTCTCCTATGATGCTACCGCAAGCCAAAAGCCCATTAGACGTTCTCGAAACTTTACGAAACTTGAGGGATATCCTATCAACACCAATAGGCCACTCTCCCTAAGGTCTGTGACCAAAAAAACCTACTCAATACCCTCCGTGCAAAAAATGCGTAGGATGTTTGGCTGGTTTTTGTAGGTCGGCGTTTCTGAAAACTAAAGTGCCTAATGTGTAGCTCTACTCGCTCTGATCGTGTGGATATGCTGAAATGCAAAAATGGACAACAGTTACTCACCGAAACTCCAAAAGTAGCTCACGGAGAATCTGCCAAAACACAGACGAACGCGCGTGATGTAAGCATCAACACGTAGCTCTCCTCGTGGGCAACACACTGCTGCTCTCCGTTTGCGATTCCGACCACCGTAGCTCCTGTAGCACACACACACACTCTCTCTCACTCTCTCACAGTCTCCCAATGACACAGCAAATCAGATTTATTAGAAGTCTCTTTTGGCTTATATACTAAGCCTTAGAAAACCTAATGTCCGACGAAAATGACCTTATTTGTCCCTAGGCTTCTATAGAGCTTAATTACAACACCGTGAGCTGGCTTTGCTCATCCAACAAGCATCTGTGGTCTCAATACAATTGCTGACTTAAAATATGAAGTTCCCGTAAACATTACAAAAGTGGCCGTAATGGCTCAAAATGATAATAACGGGATATTTGATGATGTCCATGAGCTTGTATCTTCACATTACAGCTTCCATCTTTGTCTTCATCACTTCATCAGCATCTTTATTTGGAATCTTTAGAGAATCTTTGAGGGATCTTTATGGAATCTTTGTGGAAGCGTTGTTGAAAGGTTGACCTTTCAGCAAGTGGTGAGGACTATTCCACAGTGTCTGATGAGGATAGTGATAGTACTACTAGCAGGGATGAGGATGTTGATATTGCATTTTTTTAATGGACAAGAAATCCATGATTCTGGTTTAGTTGAATTTGCAAATGAGATTGAAGATGAAAGTGAAGGGCCTTATGAAGTGATTGAAGGGCTGATGCAAATCAAGGTTGAATTGTCAAAGAAGCAGGAATTGATGATACAAATGATCAGTGGAGACCTCTTAGCCATGGAGAAGGAGATATATTTGCACATGCTGGCTAGTTTTCGTGATTTGTTTATTACTTCATATGAAGAGATTAGAGGGTTCAAAGGAGAAGAGATGCATATAGAGCTGAAGGAAGGTGCTAAGAGAGTGCAAAAAAGGCTAAGAAGGATGGGTCAAGAGCAGATGGAAGCCTTGCGGGAAGAGGTGGACAAGTTATTGAAGGCAGGGTTCATAGTCCCAATGGCGACCACAGAATGGGTGAGTCCAGTAGTAGTAAGCCCAAAGCAGGATGGAAAGTGGAGGATTTGTGTAGATTTTAAACCCTTAAATGTAGCCACTAAGAAGAACCCATATCCTCTTCCATTCATCGATCAGATCTTGGATTCAGTCAGGTTATGAGAGGTACAGTGTGTGTGATGGTTTTTCAGGCTATTTTCAATTGAAGATTGCTCTTAAAGACCGAACAAAGACAACTTTCATTATTCCATGGGGTTGTTATTGCTACACAGTATTGCCATTTGGGTTGTCAAATGGACCATCTTTCTATCAAGAGAGAGCAAATTGGGTATTGGCACCATTCATTGGTAGTTGTGTTAAAGATTTTATGGACGACTTCTGTGTCTACAGCAGTAGGGCTGAACACCATGAGAGGCTGCAGATGGTATTCGCTCAATACGATGAATGTGGAGGAAAACTAAATCCAAAGAAATGTCATCTAGCACAGCCAAGGAGACAAGGTTAAGTCTATTATTCTTCTACCATCACCTACGAGTATGAAGCAATTGGCAACCTTTATACACAAAGTGAAGTAGATGGCACAGTTTATTACATTGTCTTCGCAGCTCCTTTATCCATTACAACAAGTGGCAAAGCATGATCCATTGCAATGGGATGACAAGTGTGAAGATGTGGTTCAAGAGGTGAAAGAGGTGTTAGGGGGGTTGTTAGCCATGCAGGCTCCTGATTGGAAGCAAGTGTTTTATGTAAATCCATCAGTAGGGGATGATGCCATTGAAGCCATGCTATTGCAAAAGGGGAAAGGCATCCATTATATGGGGCCATTTTATTGTGCAAGCCAAGTGAAGTTGTTAGCAGAGAGAAAATTCTCGGAAGTAGATCTAGTGATGGCCAGTGTAATATTTGCTTGTTGACCATTTCATCATTACTTGCTACCACGACCTTTTGTTTTCTTAACGAGTTACACCTTTTGCCACAGTTAATTAATGGCACTAACATGTCAAATGTGGTCAAGAAATGGGTAATTGAGCGACAAGAGTTTGAGTTCTCTTTCTTAGTGGAAGACAGTACAAGAGCTACCCTAGCTAATTTGTTGACTTACAAGAATAATCCCCTTCTTGTTAAGGAAGAGGTGGTGAGAAGGGTAGTTGAAGAAGTGCCACATATCAGCAATGCACACGTGTTGTTCTTTGATGGCTCATACAGAAAGAGCCATGATGCGGCTTCAGGGGGTATAGCACTTTATGATCCAAAGGGGAAGCTAGTATGCAAGAGAGGTTACCCATAGTAACAATGAGGCTGAATATGCTACGTTGGAAGTCAGATTACACATTTGTTTGAAGCATGGGATTAGAAGGTTGAGCATAAAAGGTGATTCCTTGTTAGTTGTGAAGCAAGTGGTGGGTGTGTGGAAGAGAAAGAACACCTCATTGAAGGAAATGTGTTTCAAAATTAAAGGCATGTTTAAAAGTTTGAAGCACGGAGCATCAGAAACATTGAACGTGCTCTAAATGGAGAGGCACATGAAGCAGCTCAAACCATGATTGCGGAGCTATTTGTGTTGAGGACCAATTTACCTCTTTATCATGGACGGGAAAGTTTGGCTATTTGTGTTGAGGACCAATTTACCTCTTTATCGTGGCCGAGAAAGTTTGGCTCAAGAAGAGGAGTTTTTGCTAACAAGAATCATTCCAAAGGACATTCAAAAGTCTACGAAGTATGGTTTTATGCATAGAGCATCCAGGTACAAATTGATTGGTGATGTCTTGTACATGAAAGGGGCTGATCTCGTGTTGAGACGTGTACCTTGGCAGGAGGAGCTTTATAGAGTGTTGGAAGAGAAGCATGAAGGTGCATGTGGCGAACATTTTTTGTCTAAAGATCACCTTGCATAAGATCTTGCAAGAGGGGTATGTATGCCTAGTTTGCACAAGGATGTTCACCATTGGTGTAGGTCTTGCAATAGGTGTCAAGAATTTGGGAAGAGAGTGTTGAAGCCAGAGCTACGAAAAACCATTATGGCATTTGATGTGTTTGAAAAGTGGGGGATTGATGCAATAGGCCCGTTACCTATCACAAGCAGGGGCAAAAGGTATATTTTGACTACAATGGACTATCTCTCTAGATGGACAGAGGCTATAGCAGTAAAACAAATCACTACAAAGGATGTGGAAAAATTTGTGTACGATGAAATATGTTGCAAGTTTGGGGTGCCATTGGAGCTACGTTCCGATAAGGGGCCAGGCTTTAGAGCTAAACTATTGTACTTTTTATGCGCGAAGATGAAGATTAGGCACCAACATACCACTCCTTATTATCCCCAATGTAATGGATTAAATGAAAGATTCAATGGTGAGTTGGTACAAACTCTTTCAAAAGTGACAGAGCACCAAGGAAAGAATTGGGATTTGGAATTTCCTTGTGCATTATGGGCTCACCGTAGTTCGGTGAAGACAGGTACAGGGTTTACTCAAATTTCATTTGGTATATGGAAAGGAAGCACTATTGCCTGTGGAAGTAGAGTTTCCGCGGTCAAGATGTTAGAGAAGTTGCTTAGGCAATCCACTGATGCATTCAAAGAGAGGCTCTTACAATTAAAAGAGGTTCAGCTGGATAGGATGAGTGCATTGGAACATTATGGGCAGATGCAAGATAGGTCTTTAGAAAAGATAAATGAAAAGGTCAAAAGTAAGGGTATTAAGAAACATGACTTGGTTTTGTGCTACAACGGTAAGCAGGACAAGACATTCCAAAAGAAGTTTCAAATTAAGTGGGAAGGCCCTCTCAAGGTACTTGAGTGTTTTTCGAATGGTACATATCAGCTGGCTAGCCTGGATAGGATTTTACATAAGTCAAGGGTCAATGGATTGCATCTTAAATTATATCATGCTAGATTAATGATGGTGGAGCAAGATGAGTTATCTACAGAACAAGTAATGTATGTGAGAATGAGGAGACCTGTGACGTGGTGAGTCTCGTATCTCTTTTTGCTGCTACTGATCATGAATGATCTAGAAGGCTACGGGATGAGCAAATTATGTTAGGAGTTTTTTGGAAGAAGTGATTGTGCATATGTACATACACATGCATGGTGCATCAAGTAAAGAATTGTCCATTTTTCAGAGCCAGGTGGTTATGTGGGGCCCACATGTGTACAGATAGGACATTGTGTACATAGTACTTTGATTTTCATCATCACCAATATCAATGTGTTTTTCTACAATAATGAGGAGTTGATAGAGCGTAAAACTCCTCAAGGAAGCTATCAGCGGGCCAACGCCACGAGGTAAGCAGGTGCGTCAAGTGACATCCAGTGGCGTCAGGAGGTCGAATGGGATCAAGACTTGCACGTGGATAAGTACAGACACAACGTGAATGTTTTCTTGTGATGATTATGCAAAAATACCATCATGAGAACTATATTGGGGGCTACTTCACGTGATTGTGGGGTGCATTATGTTGAGATGTCGAGCTCTACATCTTGAGCTGGCATCCACTACGGGTCTTGGCCGCTTACGGCATTTACTCACTGGCGCGTTAGGTGACCGACACGGAGGATCTTTGCCAGTGATTCTACAGCTGGACTACACTTATAGTGCCAGCCTAGTATGCTTCTAGCGAGTTCACACTTAGTGACCGCATGTACATATGTGCTACTTTTCAGCTTTAGCACTTAGTCATTTTTGTACTCTCTTTTCTGTGAAGAAGAAGAAGAAGCTTTCCATCTTTGTGTGCTTTGTGCTTGTCTTGTGTAGCTCTCTTGCATCCTCATTCTTTACATGGTATCAGAGCCCGGTGCAGGCAAGAGAGGCTAAGAGAGCAAGAGCATCACAATCCCTTTGTTCGCAATCCACGACCAGATGCCATGGATTTTTTTGTACAAGTTTCTGAAGAGGTCTCCAAAGTGAAGTACAGAGAGATTTACTGTACAAGTACAGTGGTTGTATGTACGCTTGATTGTGGACACTCGTTGAGTGTAGAAAGCGTTACAGGTACCACGATAGCAGGTTCAGTAGATTTGCAGGTTTTTGCAGATTGCAGCTATTTTGTCTTAGTGCTTCAAGATGTCTGACGGTTTCAGTCAGATTGTTACTGAGAAGCTTGAGAAAAATAACTACCCTGCATGGAAGTTCAGAATAACTAATTTCCTAAAAGGAAAAGGTTATTGGGACTATGTAGAAAGGTAACTCTACAACATACAAAGCATCTAGTAGAAGCAACTGCACCAACAAAAGATTCAACCAACACGAAAATATGAACCACTCGCCAAGGCCACTGCAGACATAGGGTCTTGTCGGGGACGACAAGACTTCGGAGGGGGAGAGTGTTGAAAGGTCAACCTTTCAACAACGCTTCCACAAAGATTCCATAAAGATCCCTCAAAGATTCTCTAAAGATTCCAATTAAAGATGTTGATGAAGTGATGAAGACGAAGATGGAAGCTGTAATGTGAAGATACAAGCTCATGGACATCATCAAATAGCCCGTTATTATCATTTTGAGCCATTACGGCCACTTTTGTAATGTTTACGGGAACTTCATATTTTAAGTCAGCAATTGTATTGAGGCCACAGATACTTGTTGGATGAGCAAAGCCAGCTCACGGTGTTGTAATTAAGCTCTATAGAAGCCTAGGGACAAATAAGGTCATTTTGGTCGGACATTAGGTTTTCTAAGGCTTAGTATATAAGCCAAAACCTAAAGCTTTGTAAAGAGACTTCTAATAAATCTGATCTGCTGTGTCGTTGGGAGATTGTGAGAGAGTGTGTGTGTGTGCTACAGGAGCTACGCTCGTCGAAATCGCAAACGGAGAGCAGCAGTGTGTTGCCCACGAGGAGAGCTACGCGTTGATGCTTACATCACACGCGTTCGTATGTGTTTTGGCAGATTCACCTGCGAGCTACTTTTGGAGTTTTGGTGAGTAACTGTTGTCCGTTTTTGCATTTCAGCATATCCACGCGATTAGAGCAAGTAGAGCTACACATTAGGCACTTTAGTTTTCGGTAACGTCTACCTGCAAAAACCGGCTAGACATTCTACACGTTTTTTGCACGGAGGGTATTCGGTAGGTTTTTTTGGTCACAGACCTTAGGGAGAGTGGCCTATTGGTGTTGATAGGATATCCCTCAAGTTTCGTAACGTTTCGAGAACGTCTAATGGGATTTTGGCTTGCAGTAGCATCATAGGAGACTCTCTCATTCACAGAACCGATGGCATGAAGAGTTGATATCTCTGTAGGAAGTAGTCATTAGTCGGTCGAGTAGAGGTTGACACCCTTTGCTTGCTTCCACGCGCCTGCGGGTCGAGCTTTGTCCTCAGTTGATATTATCTGTTAGGTGAGTTCTCGCTATGCTGACGTCCATCACCGCGTGTCCGTCCAACACCACTAGACTCTTCCTCATCTTCATAAAGCTCCTCCAATAATTTCCTTATGTCCATATTATATAGCTTCTTGACATCTGTATTTCCATAGAGGCTAATTATACCATGTCTCCAATCTTGAACAGTTCCCACTACACGTAACCATGGTCTACCCAGTATAATAGGATATGCTCCCAACCGCGCTGGCATCACATGAAAATCAACCACCACCTTTGCATCATATGCCTCCACTTATAAGCTCTTTACAACATCCAAAAGTTTTACTGTGTGATGGTTTTCCAATCTGATTTGAAAGCCTGACACCCCAGTCACTGTAAGACCCATCTTCTCAACACATGAGTGTGTTATGACACATATTTGGGATCCACCATCAACATAACCTTGTCCCAAATTTTTTATTTTGTGCCACACTTTGGGAAAATATCTGGTATCTCATCCATCGCCAACACCTTTACTGAACCTCTCTCTTGTTCTTTCTCCATTGGGTTAACCATCCTCTTCCACTGTCACTTTAGCTTAGGCACCATCTCTATAAGCTGCCCAAAAGTAACATCTACTTTTTTGCTTGTCAGATCCTCTTTCAAGTCATAGATTAATTGCCCATCCCTTAGTGGAAAATCTGAAACATGAAACTTGCGACGAGCCCTTCTTTTCCTCTTGGCCTTGACATCCTCGTCTTCATGACTCTTTTCCTTCTTCTTACTAGGACCTAGGGCATTTATTCCTTCCTTATCCTGTGTGGTCCTCTTCCCAATAGGCATCACTAATGTACCCTCTAGCTTTGCTGCTTTATCCAAGGTGACCACCCTTATCACTTTTGTCTTCCCCTTTTCCTCTTGAGTTAATCCACTAGTTCCTTCTTCTCCCTTTAATTCAATGCCATAATCATTTGACGTAGTTAGCACTTGTCTTGGCAATGGATACGTGTCTCCCCCTATCCTTGGTGGCTTATCACATTGCGGACTGATGTGGCCCAACTCTCTGCAATTATAACACGTGGGTGTCTGCCTCCCGAACCTACCATTGCTTTGTACAACACCATTCCTAGGTTTTTCTTCACCTCCTGGATGATTTGTAAACCTCCCCCGACCTCGATTATTTCCCACATTACCTAGCATGTTTAAGCTAAGATTCTTCATTAAATTTACCACTTGCCTCATGTCTTGCCTTAGCCCATCAGCTTGCACTACTGTAGTGACCACTACTGGCATAACTTGAGGAGTAACAGAAACCACAGGTTCATGATGAACCCTTGGCATGCGACCTTGCAAAGAATCCATAGGCTGAAACTCAGACCTCCTGGGCAAAGACTCTACTCCTAGCTGACTCATTCTTCTCAACTTCCACTCTTTGTTACTTGCTACCTCTAGTGCATCTTCATATGTCCTAGGCTTCTTTAGCTCCATTCTCCAACGTATATTCTTCCAAAGATTAGCCAAGAACCTGTCCTTCTTCATCATGTCAGGTGGGGGTACCTCTGGTGCTAAGGCCTTGCACATCCTCTCCCATGCCATTGAAAACTTACGTATGTAAGCATCTACTGGCTCACCTTCCCTTTGCACCAAACCCTATACTTCTTGCCACACTTTGTCAGGATCTTCTAGCTTCAGAAACTCCACTTCCAATCCATGCCTTAGATTGTCCCAACTTAATCTATTCGCTGCACGGAACTCCTCTTCAAATGCTTTGGACCAAACTCATGCATCACTCTTCAAACAAATTTGGAGAAGACGTAACATCTGTACAGGATCATGAATCTGATTGCTAATGCAGGCAACCTCCATCTTTTTCAAAAAGTATTCCACATCTTCATCACTTCTTCCATGAAATTTCGCATAAGAGAAAGCCATGGCTACCCAAGTTTCAATGCTTTGAGAACCCCTTCTAACACACGTGCAAGAACCCAAAACATTTTCCTGATGCAATCCCCAAAAACTTCAATGGAGCTGATCTTTAGATAAGGACAAACACATGCACATCAAATAAGTTTTCATAGTTAATCATCGGAATTACAACAGGCAAAGGGGATTTTAGTATCTCTCTTAATCTTCTTGGCACAAACATAAAGACTATGTGCTGCTAGAAAAAAATCTTCCTGGACACATGAACATTTATCTGGATTCTTTGTGTTAAATGAAAAGGAGTGAATTGAGGTCCGTTTTGATCATCCATTAAAGCCAACCATGCAGCTCCCAAGAAGGCACACTTGACTTATCTTTTGATTTTGCCAGAATTTCAGCAGCATAACAACATAAATGGCTCAAAAGACCAAGAAACCGCTGGCCATCACAACTTGGAAAAATTTTGGCAGAGTTTCCCCAGAAGTAGAGCAGTAAGAACCCAAAATATAGAGTATATATATGTATGCATAACCTGCCAACAATAGAACCTGAGCATCAAGTAGGAATCACTAGTACACAGCCTATGGCGAGGTCAGGAAAAGGGTGCTCCAGCCACCTGTATCACTGAAAGGATCTCACATTTGAGAATCCCCCGCTCAATAAAACCTCATGCTATTGACTCTCTCATGAAAGCTTATACAAATCTCATACAGCCAAGTCTCAAAAATGACTATCTTCCAGACCAAGTGTCAGAAATGGCTGGGACTGCCAAATAAAACTAAGTATGGCTCCACAAAGGCGTACATTGGCAGTATCCACAAGTGGTGTACAATACAAGACAATGCGCTAAAACATGCGCCAAATGATGCATACCCACGACAACTGCAAGTGACTTCCACTTGCCAGTATATCACTCTACTCCAGCTACCTGTACCTATGTAAATCACCTGTACCTATACCTGTAACCTGTAATATGCAACCTGTAATCCTGAATCCCAAATCCCAGATCTCGAAGCTGAAGGTACTCGAAGAAGATCCTCCGTGGGGGCGCCAAATGAATGTGAGCGGGATGAAAACACACATAATGCCTTTATAATCACCCGACACACACTCTTGGGATGATACACACACACACACACACACACTATGGATCACCACTCGGCTTACACAACCCACTTGGCCGAGACAGGGAACACACTGATGTAGTGAGAGGAGAGAGACTATCCAGTTGCCCATTCAACACAGAGACACACACACACCCCCAAAAAAACTCCGCCCAAAAGAGGAAGATTTCTGATGTTTGGATACAATTGAGCTTGGGCCAACACTAACGGGGCAAATAGCTCACACCATATGGATGAAATATACCAGATACAATCACAAATTTGAGCAGAGGCTTCGCTCAAAGGAGAAAATTAAACAGTCAAAAAAATAGAAAAATAGTAAGGAATTTGGCAAAATGGACAGCACCATTGCATCTGAAACAGCCCAAAACCCTAGTCTACAATATCAAAGTGCTCAAATCTTGAGCAGTTTATGGCCAAAACAGGCTCCAAAAACAGCAAAAACTCATTTCGGCTGTTCCTCCTCTTCTCTCTACACTTTGCTAGTTTTTTTTCTCAGGTTTTTTAGTGTCTACACTTCACTTTATCCTTTGGGCACCTTCGGTCTTTCGATTGACCGCAAACGGACCCCGAACAAACCAAAAAATGGCCACGTAGTGCATTTTTGTCACCCTTATACATCAACCCGCACACCTGGAACTCAACTTTTTCCAAAAATTCATCTCGCAATCATGTGAAGTGGCCCCAAATACAGTTCTCATGATGAACTTTTTGCATAATCATCACAAGAAAACATTCACGTTGTGTCCGTACTTATCCACGTGCAAGTCTTGATCCCATTTGACCTCCTGACGCCACTGGATGTCACTTGACGCACCTGCTTACCTCATGGTATCAGCCCGCTGATAGATTCCCAAGAAGTTTTACGCTCTATCAACTCCTCATTATTGTAGAAAAAACACACTACCCACGTAACCACCTAGCTTTGGAAAATGGGAATTCTTTATTTGATGCACCATGCATGTGTATGTACATATGCGCAATCACTTCTTCCAAAAAACTCCTAACAACGTTATATAGAGGGGTACTGAATGCTGAATCCCCCAAGGACTATTGGCGATGCAGATGATAAAGGTAAGTCATATATCTCTTCTTTGTGATGCTTTATGCCTTTGGTAGTACGTCATTTGAAACCTTTTGTGGTCAAATTTATGCATAAAATCCAAAACTTGAAATTAAATTTTGGAATTGATTCGGGTAGTACACATTACTTCTTGTACTCTAAATTGGATGAAAACTTAAATTTAGAAATTGAAAGACTTGTGGACTTAGCTAGTGGTAATAAAATTTTCATGAAAGAACTAATTGAAAATCACATTTTGATTGATTATAAAGAAAAAAAAATCTTAAAATCTTTTGATGGGGTTAGTTGCACTATTTATAGAGAAGAAAGAGATAGTTTTGGCCATAAAATTGATAACATGACTTAAGCAACAGTGTGAGACCTTCATAACATTTTCAAAAGAGTTAAAAGGTAAACCTGAAAAAGAAAAATAAAAAGAGAAAAACAATTGTATATCTCGGAAGGGTAATCTTGAGAGAGGGTATCCACATTGATCCTGATAAGGTCAAGGCAATTGAGGAATTGCGGATACAAAAAAAAGAAGTATGAGAGATATGAGGAGTATTTTAGGATTAACACATTATAAGTGAGCACATATTTAAGATTTTTTCTAAGATTGCGTGACATCTAACTGAACTAACAAAAATAAAAAGGGATTTGTATAATCTGAAGCATGTCAAGCTACTTTTGAAACATTGAAAGAAAAGGGATTGAAAATTATATTACGAAGGTTCTAGAATTAGAAAAAACCTCTTTGGTTATATCTAGTGCAAGGAGAGAGAAAATAGGATGGGTTTTATATGAGAGTACATGATTTGAACTATCATGTGCATAATTGAGAATTAGTTTCACTCG
Source organism: Adiantum capillus-veneris (assembly GCF_014529385.1). Lineage (NCBI taxonomy): Eukaryota > Viridiplantae > Streptophyta > Polypodiopsida > Polypodiales > Pteridaceae > Adiantum > Adiantum capillus-veneris. Next base: position 65,314,240 of record NC_140945.1, on the reverse strand, counting down.
TTCATAACTCAATAACAGGCAAAAAGATGGCTTCAACTATTAGGTGAGCACAATTTTGATTTGAAATAATTGGATTGAGAGTGTGATTGAGACAAGGTCACCAATGACTTGACTCAAATATTGATATGTAATATCATTCATGTGTTTTGTAGTGATTTTATTGATTAAGTTTGATATGAAGTGAATAATGATCGTTTCTACTCTATCATTATCTCTTATCAAAATCCTCATGTGGGAGAGAGGTTTGAGATAAAATTTTGTTTGCACAAGGATAACTTGTATTATGATTGTTTATGTGTGTCTGTAAATTCTTCTTTGAAACATCAAACTTTATACGAATGTCAAAATATATTCTTTTTAAGATAATCTTGTTTTAAACAAAAGATATGAGATAGTGAAATAGTCATTTAAGGATAAAACTAGAATTATATTGATTGTAGAGATGGATAGTTTAGAGAAGTAGAATTCTTCTTAAAGTTTTGGTTAAGTTAGATGTATCCTGTAAAAGATGCCTCTTGGATTAACTTCGATGTTTTGTACGTTGAAAACTCCTCCTTCCAACTCTGAGGACACAGTTAATTTTGATAAGGGGAGAATGTAATAGGACTTATTTATGAAAATTCTTAAATTAAAAAAGAATGTAATAGGTCATCTCTTTCATTTAGCACGATTTGAAAGATTATTGAATAGTGTATTAGATAGAGCTTATATAAACGAGTTTAAGATATTAAGAGGAAAACTATATTTTCTTCTTTTTAAATAATACACTAAAGACATATTTGATAAAGATTAATGAATAACAGATAGTCTCTCTATAAATAGTATAATAAAAACTTAGTTAAAATTGAGGTTTTTATTAATATTAATGTTTTATTTTTATGTTTTTTAGCTTAAAATATGTGGGTAGGCTTAAAATAAGTTTAAAAAATAGTGGAGATCCAAAAATTGGGTTTTTATGAGTCGTGATCTAAAAATCATGATTTTAGCCAAAGGAAGAGTTTTTTTGCAATTATGTTCACGAGCCTTGTAGACCAGACCTGTTCCCGTCGTTGTGAGTACCTGAAAGTTGATATTCAAAGTTCGTATGACAAAGTTATGACATGAATAAATTTCCAGCAGTAGCAGGGTAACCTACAAACAACAACATGTTAGCTTACAAACAGATATACACAGGTAATATCTATTTTATTTGATCCTATAAAGAAGTGATTGTGCTCTTTTATGATGGTACGTACAAAATGATGTTTTAAATTTAATTATCATGTTGATTTGGTTGCACGAGTATGATCTTTTGGCTATTTTGTAGACGAATCAAAAACCAATGTGTGAAACAGGATCTGTGCAAGGTGTCATGATATTGGGATTGTGATTGTGTTGCGATTCCGATTATGATCGTTGTTGCCATCAAGAGATTGAGATTGATATTGAGAGTGAAAGTGTGTTTGAGGTTGATATTAAAATATCTCGGGGGTGGTTGGGAGGTTATGGAACGAGCTATGCTCTTCTTCTAATTATTATCCATACAGACTCTTTATTTCATCTATTTATTTTGCATACTCTATATTTTTCATTACCAATGTATTTCGCTCTCTCGTGTCGCGTCATAACATGAGAGAATTGTGGCATTCCTCATTTCATTGGACTTTGAGATATTTGAAGCAGACCATTTATTGTATGTGTAGAAGAATGAGGCAAGAATTGTGGTAATATGTATTTATGTGGATGACTTGATTATTGGAGCTAATAATGTGGTTGAAGAAGAGGCTAGGCAAGATCCACTTATGCAAGAGTTTGACATCAAAGACGGTGTATGGCTGTTACAAAGGAAATATGCTTTGGATATGTTGGAAAGTATGGTATGGTTGATTGTAAACCAATTTCAATGCCCTTAGATCATAATTTGAAGTTGGGAAATGATGCAAATCAAGTGCTTGATAATGCTACCATCCCGGGGCAGTCACTTATCAAAATACCCCTATATCACGTGCATTCAAGAGGTAATTAATAATACCCCAATATACATACTATACTTACACTGTGAGCCTATTTAAAAAACCCCCACCCCCCTCTGTATGTATACATTTTGGTCTTTTAATAATCCTCTCCGGTTAACTCACGGGATATCATACACATTCTAAAAAGTGACCACCCCGGGGCTACCATGTACAAGAAGATTGTGGGTAGCTTGATCTACTTGACTATCTCATGTCTAGACTTGAGCTACACAATTGGATTGGTGAGTCAGTTTATGTAGTCTCCCAAGAAACCACACTTGGATGTAGTGAGACTCACTTTGTGCTATGTGAGTGCTATTTTGGATTATGCACTCTTTTATAGGGCTGATGTGGATTTGCAGCTCTATGGCTACACATATGCATATTGGTTTGGTAATGCATACGATTGTAGGTCTACCAGCGGATTCATGTTCTCACTTGGGAGCGTTGCTATCACATGGACCAGCAAGAAGAAACCTACAATTTCTCTTTTGAGTACAGAGGTAGAGTACAAGGGTCCTGTAGTGGAAACATGTGAGGTAGCATGGTTAGGATTGCTACTTCATGACTTTGGAATATAGTTACCGAGGCCGGTTTTTACTTTTTGTGACAACCACACCCGCGTACAATTGGAACAAAACCCAATGTTTCATGCCAGGACAAAGCACATTGAGGTGCACTACCACTTCATCAGAGAGAAGGTCATAGCAGGTGACATCGATCTAAAGTATGAGGTGATGGATGAGCAGGTTGTAGATATCTTCACAAAGGCCCTTGGAGCTACAAAGCTATGGAGGTTTCAAGTGATGCTTACTATACAAGAGATAGCATTGATCTTGAGGGGGAGTGTTGAGATGTCAGGCTCAACATGTACGACTCCTAGATGACTACCAGTGACAATCATCATCATTGGCACACCTTGGTGGATACGCATATCTTCACTAGTAATACTATAGTTGGACTACACTAATCTGGTCTACCTACGAGAGTGATGGCGCACTTATCTATCCACCTTACACACTAGCGGTTCATACTAGACCATTGTACTAGTTTCCCTTTTATGTTGTATTTTCCCTTATGTTTTGTAGTCCTCTTATCTTGAGTTTTTGAAGAATAATAAATACAATCTTTTGCCTCCAACTTTGTGTGTGTGCTTGCAAGAGCTTGAGCTCTTTTCTTCTCAATCTCTTGACATGATTTATCCCAACACATAGACCTTTATACTTGTAGGCTACCCATGGCCTACCTTCAACACTCCAAGCATCCATTGACATCCAAGAATCTTCACCATTACAAAAAAAAAAAGTATTTGACCCTCTCACACAGCCATATAAAGTGGGGCTCTTCTCAAAAGAGAATCTCATCTAGCATAAACACTTTGCCACACCAAGCTCTTGTCCTCATTAGTGAATTTATTATCTCAATTGATCGAGAGATGCTCCGAATGTGGACTACTAAGGTCAACGTCAAGGTGACAGGGGACGAGCCACATGGACAAGGCATTGTTAGGAAGATGGACATCACAATGTGAGAAAAGGTTATGAGATTCTGCTTTCTCAACTCAGACATCGTGCAAAAGTGGCTAGGGAGGTTGTTGGCGGATACATCGTGACGGACGTCACCACAGCGAGAACTCACCTAACAAGATTTGTCAGTTAGACGAAGCTCGACCCGCAGGCGCGTGGAAGCAAGCATAGGGTGTCACCCTACACTCGAACGACTATTGACTACTTCCTACAAAGGTCTCTACCCAGTGTCTAAGTTACAGCCTTCAAAAGTACACAGGAGGAGATTTCCTACAACACTTCCAAGAGCCAAATACCCATCAGAAGTTCTCGAAATGCTACGAAACTTGAGGGATATCCTATTAACACCAATAGGCCACTCTCCCTAAGGTTTGTGACCCAAAACCCTACCCTAAAACACCCAATGCAAAATCACGTAGGATGTCTGACATGTTTTTGTAGGTTGTTGTTTTTGAAAACTAAGGTGCCTAATGTGTAGCTCTACTCAATCCAAACGTGTGGATATGCTGAAATGCGAAAATAGACACCGTATGCTCACCGAATCACGAGAAATAGCTCACGGGTCAATCTCGCGAAGCCAGGACGTACACACGCAATGTAGGTGTTGGCGCGTAGCTCTCTCCAGGGGTAACACGCTGCACTTCTCCACACTCGATTTCGACCACCAGTGTGTGCATAGCGTCAAGATAAACTCGCACTCTCTCGTACACAGAATACGCTTCTCATAGCCACCTCATAAAATGAACAAAGGGTCCTCTTCATTAAGGTCAAAATTTGGTATAAATACCTCCCAAATACAATATCTCATGTTCCAAAGTAACATCCTACTTAGTCTAATGGCAAAAAATAATATACAAAATTGGAAACTTTTGCAAGCCCCAAGTATTTACAAATGAAATTACAGGTTTTCTTAATCAGAGAATGACTACATAGGATTTCTTTCTTTTTGCATTCCGCTAGTCTTCAATTGAGTGTAGCCACCAATCTTCAGTTAACACTCACCCCCTCCTAGTTCATGTCGTCCCCGACATGACAGCAGAGCTGCTACTTCAGTGGAGGCTTTCACGCATCTTCAAAACAGACTCATACCGTGCATGTTGGGCCAGTAATGTAGGGCCGAATATATCTGTGTCAATGGTGAAGAAGCTGGTGTAGAAGGATTCTTCAAAGGTCTGGAGGTGGTATGAGGGCAAGAACATTATTCTTTGATAGAGGGCATGGATCACCTCATGGGAAGGTTGTGCAGATAGTTCATAAGCACATCTATATGTATCTTGGAAGAAGAATATGATGTTTGTAGCTTGTCCAGGTTTAAAGACCTCAAAGACTGTCAGAAGGGTTTTACATATCTTCCTGAGCATAATGAAAGAGAGGTCAGGCGAGCCAATGAACAATTTAATGGCGCCCGTTAGGGTTTTGACCATGTATTTCTCACTCATTGTCTCGCCTGCCTTCAAGCGTGGTAGCTTTGGGTAGTTGAGCCACGTGGGGTGGCTTCTCTTCAGCAATTCATGCTCCTTCCATGTCCGCATCCTTGCTAGAGGGCAAAAGCTGAGGTTGTCTCTGATCATTTTAGGTGCCTCTACCAAATGTACTAAATACTGAGGGTATTTAGTGAGCCATGTCTTCCTCCATCTTGGTTGAGAGTCTACAATGAGTTTTACCCCTTCTCATTTGGTGACATCTTCATTGCACGGTGGCACTATGGGCTCCTCTTTGATCCTCTTGTTGATTGTAGTAGCATCATCTTTGAGAAGAGGATAGGGGAGAGAGGGTTGTAGCCATTCATGTCGAACAATATTTGCATCTAATTTCTGAATGGTCATCGACTTTAGTATCCTCTGCTCCGACTGCATTGCTTCTTTTGCGGTGCCCTTTATGGCCGCTTCTATGGCTTTCTGTAGATTTTCTTCTTCTTCTTGTGTCAGATCCTAGGGCTCTTGTAATGATCCCTCAGGAATGTTCTCTTGTATTGTTGTGTCCACCTGATCTGACACATTCTCTATATCAATTCCTTCCATGGCAGCCAACCCATCACTTTGTTGACGTTCTTCACTTGTTTGGCCCTGAAGTTCATCTACCTGCTTCTGTAAATTGTCTTTTCCTATCTGAGCTTGTTCTGTCATGGATACTAATAGTTCATTGAGTTCTGCATTGACTCTATCCATGTCTTCTAGCTTCTGTTGTATCTCAGCATTCTCTTTCTGCAGTGTGTGTGAATTATCTTCTTATCTTTTTTGAAGCTTCATCAATTCTGCTTTAAGTGATTCGTTCTCATCTTCCAATCGCCTTTGTATCACCATTGATCCTTCAGCCACCATCATCACTCTCTGCTTCTTTTCAAGCGTCAGCTCTTTTTGAAGTTCTATCATTTGTTCTTCAAATGCATCTCTTTCTTGGCTCGTGCTAGTTGCAGCTGCAGCTCTTGCTCTGCCTGGAGATGCTCTCAACCTCTGAATAGTTTTCTCTTTTACTTTGATTTGATCCTTGAGTTCAATTACCTCATCTTGGCTAGCTTCATATGAGATTTCAGCCCTGTCCTTAGCCTCTTTCAAGATCTCCACTTGCTTTGACTCTTCCGCCAATTGTAGGGTTAGCTCATCCCTTTCCTTCTCAACTTCAGAAAGAGCATTGCTGACTTTTTGGTATTCCTCTTCAGAGTTTAGCAGCTTTTGATTGCTTTCTCGGCTTTGTTTTTCTAGCTCTTGACATTTCTGTAGTGCTGCTTCTAATTGAGCTTGCATCTGTGCTTGGCCATGCATCTGCTCCTGGTTTTGCTTCTGAAGTGTTTCCACTTCTGATTTCACCTTTTCTTCACTCAACCTCAGCTCTTCGTACTCTATTTCTTTGGCCATTGATCGGGCTCTCAATCCTTGCAGTCTTTGTATAACTTCTTCCCAGTCTTCCTCTTGTGGTTGCAAACCCATGGTGTCTGTTGCATTCTTCTTCAACTCCACAAAATGAGGGCTCAATGTGGATTTTTTTGGTTTAGGTGTTGATAATTGAAATGCTGTATGAGCTGCCTCCTCTCGGGTGTATCCAGCAGCTAGTACATCCATGAATATTCCTTAATTTCTTGCTTTCGGATCTTGCTTCTCAGGCTTTGGTTCAAACTCGGCCTTCTGCTCTTTCTCTTTGTTTTCCTCTTTCTTGGAGTCTTTTTTCTTCTTAGATTTGCTCATCTCCTCAGTTTGTCGAGGGTGAGGAGGACTAGGAGGAGGTGGTGATGGTGTAGGACTTGGCTCGCGGTTTGATGGTGGGGTTGATGGGTTCTTTTTGAAGTCTTGGTCAGCTTTTGTTTTCTCTTTCCCCTTCCTGCTCTTCTAGCAGCTACCGCCTCACATCATCAACCTCCTCGTTAGTAAAAGGTATGACTGGAATGTTCTCAACCGCCGCATCTGGGATCTCAAAATTCTTTATGTAGTCTTCAAAGCGATCCCTATTTGTCCTTTGAGAAGATCCAGACATTGCCTCAAGTGAGGGCTTCCATAATTCATTTAGATCTCCTTTTAGCATTTGTTGGGCTCTGAAACTTCCCATCAACCTTTCTAGCCGAGGAGCCTTCTGGGATTTAGTCTTTTTTGCTGGCATCTGAAGAGTAGCTTTCTTTCCTTTCTTTGTCTGAGTCGGATCTTCTTCCACTGTCTCTAGCCTTCTCTTCAGTCTGGTGGTTACCCTAGGAGCTGTAGGTTGCTCCTCTTCCTTGTCCTCTGTCACCTTCAACTAGTCAATCTGTGATGGAGGAAGGGGCCACTTGCCCTTAGCATGTAAAGCTTCATATATCACCTTTGTGAGCATCTCTCCTCGTGCAATGTATGTAGGATTTGGGATTCCCATCCTCACAATGTTGTACTTTAGGTACGCCGCATAATCTATCTCTCCTGGCCTGCTTGTCTTCATTGCCCATGTGAATGTTGTTCCAATTGCCGCAGGTGGTGCAGTGTACTTTTGATGCCTCTTTGTGCAAATATGGAAATATTGGTTGTAAAGTTGGCACATGGTTGCCACCATTGGATATGCAATATCCTCGAAGGTGTAGATCTTCTTGATTTCCTTGTATACCTTTACCTCTTCTCGCCTCTTGTTGACACTGTCTCCTACATTAGAGAGGTTCAAAGCATTTGCGACCACCTCTGGCGTGATTACGATCACTCTGTTCTTTGCTTGAAGATCTGTCACCTTGGCTATGCCATTCTCCTTGATTGTGGTGAAGAATTCCCAGACTCTATGAATGTCAATTTCTGTTGGCAAAGCCTCAAAATAATTGTGTAAGTCCAGCTTTTCCAAGAGAGACAGTATTTTTGTCTTTTTTGTGAACTCATTGAGTTTCTGCGGTATCATTGGTAGCTCCATGGCATTGCCTTCTGGGTCCTTGAATAGGCCTTGGCATATCCTGAGTTCGTTTGCTTCAAGTAAGTTTCTTTGTAACCAAGTGGTAGTGGGCTTTATGGTTCTTGCTGGTATTACAAATGGCTCCACTTCATCTAGGTAATCTTTGTTGGTCATTCTTTTCTTCTTTGCTGGTGACTTAACGGCTGCCATGGATCCTGTTATACTCAGTGAAGGAGTACGAGCGGAAGTGCGACGCGAGAGAGAGTGCGAGAAGAAGAGCACAACGATATGGTGAACTCGCTCTACTGTAATGTGTAGAGCATAGTGAGTTCTTATTAGGTTTTTTACAAAGAATATGTGTACATAACTGGCGGCCCGCCCATTTACCTGGGCGACCACATTGGGATTTATACCCCAACAACCTCCCACTTAAAGTCCAATGTGGTACTTTAAGTGTGAGAGAAGCTACTATACAAGCTAATATACAAGAGATGTAGAGAAGTGATGTACTACCCTACACCTAACTGCTTGCGAAAATGCGCAAAGCTCTCTGAGGGAAGTCCTTTTGTAAGTAGATCAGCAGTATTTTCTGTGGTGTGAACTTTGACAAGCTGAATTTGCTTATCCTCGAGCATTTCCCTGATGAAATGATACTTCACATATACATGCTTTGTCTTTGAGTGATAAACTGGATTGCGAGCCAATTGTATAGCACTCTGACTATCACAATATAGCACAGGCATCTCTTCTTTGATTCCCAAATCTGTTACTAATCGATTAAGCCAAATTGATTCTTTGCATGCCTCTGATGCTGCAACATATTCAGCCTCTGTAGTAGACTGAGTAACACAATCTTGTAATCTAGAACGCCATGATACTGCTCCACTAGCCAATGTAAAGACATACCCTCACATAGACCTTCAGTTGTCTAAGTCACCTGCATAATCTGAGTCTGTAAAACCCTTTACACTTAGCTCCTAACTCCCATAGCATATACGCATACTCTTTGTAGCTTTCAGGTATCTCAATATTCCTTTCACTGCCTCCCAATGTTTCATGCCTGGGTTTGACATGTATCGACTTACTAATCCCACTGCAAATGCAATGTCTGGGCGAGTAGCAATCATTGCATACATCAAACTACCCACTGGAGACACATATGGAATCTTATCCATTTCAGCCTGTTCTTCCTCAGACACAGGACAATCTTGTTTGCTAAGTTTCACATATGGTGGAAATGGAACATTCAATGCCTTTCCCTTCTCCATGTTGAAACGTTGCAAAACCTTGTCAATGTACTCTGTTTGAGATAACCAAATCAACTTCTTTGATCTGTCTTTCTCAATGCGCATACCAAGTATATGATTTGCCTCACCCATGTCTTTCATGTCAAACGATTTTGCCATCTTTGACTTCAAAGATGAAATTTCTTCCAAGTGCTTGCCAGCAATCAACATGTCATCCACATACAAAATAAGGATCAACCAATTTCCATCCTTAGCCTTCTTTGTATATAGACAGTGATCGAACTCACTATGTTTGTAGCCTTGAGAAAGCATAAACTTGTGGAATTTATTGTACCATGCCCTCGGTGATTCTTTTAAGACATAAAGACTCTTTAACAACTGGCATACCAAATCTTCCTTGCCTTTCTCAACAAACCCTTCTGTCTGCTGCATGTAAATTTCCACATCTAAATCACCATGCAAGAACGTTGTCTTGACATCCATTTGGTGCAACACCAAATCTAATATGGCAACCAATGCAAGAAAGCATATCAATGTAGTCATCTTGACCACCGGAGAGAAGACTTCATCAAAGTCAATGCCTTGTTCTTGATTAAAGCCCTTGGCAACAAGCCTTGCTTTGTACTTTGGCTGACAATCATGAGCGGTGATCTTATACCTGTAAACCCATTTACAAGGTAGAGAGTTTTTGCCCTGTGGTAATTTAACTAGCTTTCATGTCTGGTTTTTATGCATAGTTGTCATGTCTGACTGCATGGCCAATTGCCAATTCCCGGAGTCCTTCATTTGCACTGCTTCCTTGTAACATGAAGGCTCATTGCAATCAGTCAACATGACATAGTTCATAGATGGAACAAACCGATCAGAAGGTCGCGTGATACGTCTAGATTTATGCAAAATAGGTGGCTGAGGCTCAGCCACAACCTATGGTTCCACTCTATCCTGTCCTTGCTCCTGTTGAGCCATGACATTTTGTCTTGCAAGTGCAGGTCCATCTTCTTGGAAGACAACTCTTCTAATCTCCTCAACCCTCTCTGGTTTAGAATGATATTTGGATTCATTAAAGTGAACATCATTTTTGCTGCGGATAACCTTTCTGGATTCGGGATCCCAAAGTGTGTACCCCATCTCATCAGAATTGCCATAGCCTAGAAAGATGCACTTTCTACTCTTTGTCTCAAGTTTTTTCCTAAATTCCTTTGGAACGTGAGTATATGCCTCACAACCAAAGACTCTGAGATTCTTGTATGAGGGCACCTTGCCTGACCATACTATCTCTGCCACCAAATCCTTCTGCAAAACTTTGCTGGGAGATCTATTTATAAGATGAAGAGATGTTGATACAGCTTCAACCCAAAACCCATTTGGCAGTTGTGCATTAGACAACATACTTCTGACCTTCTCTTGTATGGTTCTATTCATCCTCTTAGCAACACCATTTTGAGGAGGATTGTAAGCTCACAAAAGTCTTGAAAGGCCTTTGAAACATCAATGTGTAAGCATTTAAGCTTCTTGCCACTCTGATTCTCCACAAGTGTCACAAACGTTTTGAAAACACTAAACGCTTCATCCTTGTGGTTGAGAAAGTAAACCCATACTTTCCGCGAGTAATCATCTATAAATGTCACAAAGTAAGAAGCTTCCCCTAGAGATAGGCTAGGCATAGGTCCACACAAATCACTATGAACAAGTGCCAACTGTGTATCTCTTCTACTGCTTCTATGCTTATGTGGCTGTCATGTTTGCTTACCATACAGACAATGTTCACAGAATTCAAAATTATTAAATAAAAATCTAGGAAAATAACCAGAACAAGACAAGATTTCCATTCCCTTCTTGGACATATGTCCTAACCGGCTATGCCACAAAGAAACGTTCGGCTGTTCGGTGACATTGATTACATTTTTAGAGACATTTGATACATAAATCATGTAAAGTCCTCCAGACTTTACTCCATGTGCTACTGTCATAGAACCCTTGGATATATTCCACATGTTCTGTCCAAAAGTGGTGACGTAGCCAACATCATCAAGTAAACCTGTGCTGATCAAGCTCTTTGTAATTGCGGGAACATGTCTCACATTTTTCAGCGTGAAAGAAGAGCCATTCTGAAACTTCAATTGAACATCTCCAACACCTAAGATCTCACATGTCTGTCCATTGCCTAGCCAAACATGATCTTTAGTGGTCACATAAGAGTTAAACCACTCCTTGTTTGGAGACACATGAAGTGATGCCCCTGAGTCTATAATCCAGTCACTCAGTGGATTTCCATCAGATGTTGTAAGAAGAGCTGAGTCCATTGTATTCTTCAAGAAGTAGATGTCTCCTGACACTAGACTGTCATCCTCTACAACTGTGTTTGTCACATTGATTTCTTGAATCTTCACCGAGGACTTGTTCTTCTCACCATTATCTTCAGCTTTCTCTTTGCCTTTTTCTTCTTTCCATTGTCTGCAGTCTCTTTTCATGTGACCCATTCTTGCCACAATGGTAGCATTCTATGTCACTCTTGCCTTTAGCACTCCGGGACTTGCTACGAGACTGATTCCTCTTTCCACCTTTGTACTTTCCTTTGGTCCTTCCCCTGACAACTAAGGTTGTTCCTTTGCCTTTGTCCATTGTCTTTCTATTGGTTTCTTCAGTAAGCAGTCTGCCTTCTACGCCTGCTATGGTCAAACCATCTGGAGGTGTAGAATTAATCAAAGCTGTGCAAAAAGTGTCGCAACTTTTCGGCAATGTGATCAACACGAACATAGCTCTAACAGGTTCATCAAACTTGACACCTTGAGCTGACAACTGATTGTAGATGGTGTTGAATTCATTCAGATGATTGGACATAGGTGTCCCTTCTTTCATCTTCAAGTCAACAAGATTCTTAAGCCAGTATACCTGTGAAGCTGCACTCTGCTTCTCATAAAGATCACTCAGCTTTGTCCATGCTTCATAAGCCGACATCTCGTCTGCTACATTGAAGTAAACACTTTCTGCCAAAGTCAGCATAATGGTAGAAAGTGCCAATTCATCCATTTCGCTCCATTCATCTTCGTCCATATCTTCTGGTTTTATCCCCTTGAGCTTTATAGGTTTTATCTTCTTCTTTTGTACCAACACATGCCAAATCAGCTTCTTCCACAATGGGAAATTGGTTCCATCTAGCTTCTTGATATTGTAAAGAGCAGTGTCCTGTGATCCAGCCATAGCTACGCTTCACAGTAGTTTACTTTCCTGGGAAAAATTCAGTAGAGTTTCCCCTGTAAACTGACCTCTGAACCAATATCAACCTGTCAAATGAACCAAGAAAGCTCCAGTTTCTGTATAGATTTCGGCAGAGTCTCCTTTGTAAAATGGCTCTGGTGTACTAAAAAACAGACCAAAAAACAGCTCAAAAAACCATTGTCTTTCTAACACTGTAAGTTGTGGGTAAACCTGTCCTCCACCTGTACTGTCTCTCACTGTCCTGTCACTATCCTGTAAGCATAGACTACGACAATGCCTCAATGGCAGTAAAGCAAAGATGCAATCCCAACTGTCTAACTTACAATCAATACAGCCTAGCTTCCTATCTACGGGTGCTTGAGGGATCGCTCCAAGACCTGTATCACCGAAAGGATCTCAAAATTCGAGAATCCCCCAGCTCAATAAAACCTCACTCGACCCTCAACAAAGGCTACAGTAATCTGACAATCCATAGACTTCCCACAAAGTCATACATCCATAAATTTCCCACTATATGCTCTAACCGCTATGGAGGTTGTTTGCTACGTGACTTACAGCCAACAAACCCTCAACAGACATACATCATCTCTGACAATACATCCCATGTGGAAGTACCTGCAATGTCAGGATGAAATCTGGAATATCAAGCAGCAAACACAAGCTACCTGATGAACTAGTGGATGTCGCCTATAGTCTGTGTGTAGATGCGCCCGTGTCGTAAGTGACACGCCTCCAAGAACTACGAGCCGTCCTTCGATGTGTAGACAGCCACAAATCAATACTTTGGGAGTGCCGATATCCTCACGTATAGGATGTCTTTTTGCTCAGAATTTCATGAAACTTGTCAGTATGATCGTGCATAGCCTGTGGATCATCACCATGGTCTTAGATTTGCATTTGGACAAGTTTTGAGTGTAGGAGGACCATTTCTGGTGTTCGGGAATCTGAAAAGTCTATCTATGGAGCTACAAGGCCAAAAAGTGATTTGTTTGGCTAGAAACTTGGTGGGTGGGCTTGTATGCATGTGATAAATATGTTTGAAGATCAAAAAATCCCTCTGGAGTCCATTCCAAGCTTGGAGACATACTACGCGTAGTATGTCTTTTTTTGTGAGTTTATAGATATGACCTCACAGTTAGCTTTGACATGGTGGGAAGAGTGTGTGGTTCAAGTTTCACTTGATTTGGATCATTTTTTATAGGTCTGTGACCAATTCTTGCCTCTATACTCTGACTTTGTGTTATTTGATGCATAAGAGGTCAACTTTTGTCCAAATGGGGTGAAACTTGAGGGATAAGATGTAAATGACATGTAGAGGCTGTGTGTATGGCTGAATGATGAGTTGGGTGCCCAAACATGGCCTTGAGACATCCTACGTGTAGGATGTCTCCTGTGCATTTTTTTGTAACCAGTCCTAATAACATGTGCATATGACCTCCCTAAGTCCCTTTGTGCTTTATTTCATTTTAAGAAAATCCCTTCTTGGCTTTCGGAGCCTCAGAGGTGATTTCTGACTCTTGGAGCGCTTTTCTGCGATGAAATTTCTTGATGATGACCAACATAGCTTCATTATCCCTTGGGGAACCTTGCCATGTGATTCTTGTTGGTTTTGGCTTCACTTGAGCTTCGTTTGGTGATTTGTCGATCTGGAAGCATCCATGATTGCATTTGCATGCCCCCAATGATTTGCAGTGGTCTACCACCATAGGATTTGGTTGTTGAAGGCCTTGGTAAGCCGCTCGCAAAGTTTGGTGGCAAACGGACGTCTCGCTTGGCTGTGAGAGCCAAGTGACGCTTTGCGTTTCCGATGCCGTTTCTGAAGCTTAGGCCTACTTTGGGTCACCTTTTGGCCATGTGGTTCATGTAGCCTTGTAGAGCTCGTCGAGAAGCTCCTACCCATGAGTTTTGGTATGATTCGGGTTACTTTTTCCGGATTTCCTCTTTGTGGCTTCTTGCAGGGCTCGAGAAGTTAGGGTTTTTTCCGTTGCTTTCTTGCCTCCTTTGGGCATCCAAGTTTGGTCTCCCTGGCTAGGGTAAACCCCCTATGAAGTCTTGTTGGTATTGGGTTAGCCTTTAGGTGGTTACCTATGCTCACATGTCTCTACCCTGCAAACCCCATTGGAGTTCTATGCTAGTTTTGGCGACAAAAAATCACATATACATGAAGAGCATAAGGTGCTGAGTCTACCTCTCATATCTGGTAGTCGTTGGATGACTGTGCGTGGCATATCGGCTGCTGGAAGTCCTGTGCACTCTAGGTGGCTAGAGCTCTCTCTTACAAGTGAATAGTAGAAATGAGCTCTAAGTAGAGTGAAAAAATCTTATAATGGGGGTCTCAGAACCATTTTTCATGAAATTTGACATGTGATCTTAACTTTTTGTGAAACGCGGTTTAGACTTGAAAAGTTCTCCATTTGGACTCCTTTTGCCCAGTTTTTGAGAATTTTGACGATTCGGTCAAAATCTGGCCACCACACGCCTCCCGCTTCATTCTCATAATTGCACCCCCACTGCACCCTGGGTTGTCTTCTAGTCACTGATCATCCCCATCTTTTTTGTTTTTCATTACGATCGCATTTCACTTGCTTTTTGTATTTTTGAAGTTTTTCTATCTATAACTAGTAAAATTAAAAGGAAAATAGCAAAATCAACCCAAAAAAACCCCAAAAAGTCAAAATAGTCAAAACTTCACCCCGACACATTATGTACACTCACATGTAATTTTTATGGCTAGATTTCTCCGTTAACCAATATTTTGCCCAAGAAATGGCTATTTTTACATATATACACACACTTATCGGCCCGAATTTGGCATTTGGCCTCCTATATCTGTAGATTAATGTTGTATAAGGGCATATGTACTTTGGTTAGTCCAGAAAATCTCACAATCAAACGTAAATCCCTCAAAAATAGTCAAAACATACCCTTTTTGCTGCTTTTTACTGTCATCGGGTTCGCATTGAGAATGCCTCCCCCCTCCTAATCGAAGTCCTCCCGGACGACAAGGTATCGCCTCGGGGTATGTGTAGTGCATGGGTTAAAATCGTGCTAATGCGCGGCCTTGTACCATGTCCGTACCTGATGCATACTCGGTCAATGCATGGGAAAATTAATGCTTGCGAGAGGAGGGAATAAGCAAGATGCTTATTGGCATTCGACGGTGAGGTTTCCTGTTTGTTATAGGTTTGGTTGGCAGATTTTCTTTGTAATTAAAAGTTGTAATTCTGCCGCTCGTTGTTTGATCGTCTTCTTTGTGAAGGTGGCCTAGTTTGTGGCTACTGTAGATATGGCCGTTGTGGTTTCCTGTGATAGAAGCGTCGTGTCCAATGTGGCCATAATCTTTCTCTCCTTTGCTAGCCATTTGCAGCTTTGTTTTGGAGGTTTTTGTAGGTTTATGGCCTCTTTTTTGGTCGTTATTGCTGTTCTTTTGATCGGTATCCGCACATATCGATTTGTCGATGTCGTTTGTCTGGCTGCTGGTTTTGCTTGTACTGAAGGGAGTTCCTGTAGCATCGCTTTGGGGATCCAAATGCGTGTCTCATGTAGTTGGAGATTGAGCATGTTTTTCGATATCCATATCTGTTTTATGACCCTGTTCGATGTTTGTTTTCTGTTATTGCTTTGTGGTTTGTATACTCGTTCACTTCCATCCTTCCGTATCCATACCTGTTGTTTGCTTATTGCTGACCTTGATTTATTCCATGTCTCCTGTGATAGCCCCTTATTTGATTGAACGGGGTGGGCGATCCTATTTATCCTTTTTAGGTGTCTTTTGCTGATTAAGTGGCACCCATCTTTTTTGCTTTTTATCACAAGTGATTGCGGCACTAGTATCTGGTTCTTCATGGTTGTTTGAGCAAAGGCTACCACTTGGTGTTCTTGTGCTTGTTGAATTCTGACCGTATTCGTAATCCAATCTATCTGCACATTGTACTCTTTCTACCATGGTTGTCCCAACAACATTGGATGTGGTGTGCACGCATCCTCAACCTCATAAAACTTGTGGGGATAAACATTTTGATATACTTGTACATGCAATATCATCCAGCCCAATGTGCTTAATGAATGTGATGTACTGCTTTCCAACGCTTGTTGAGTAGGATGGAGTTGTTCTTCGAGCTAGACCTGATTATATAATTTGCAAGAAATCAAATTTTCTTGAGCTCTGGAATCAAGCAATGCCGTCGATTCAACTTGATTGCTACCCACTTTGACTCCAATTATTGGTTCCACTGTGTCTTAACTAAAATTCATTAATTGAATAGCATTTATTCGCAACGGTGATCCACTTTGTTGTTGTTGTCGTAGAAGACTTCTTTTTGCAATGCGTTCTTTTGCTTTTTCTTGTGCTTCTTCTCGTACCCTCTGTTTCTCCTTCATCCGTTGTTTTTCTTGATGGATTTGTTGAAGCATATCCCGTGTTAGTGGTAAATGATACTTTTTTAACCGACAACCACTAATCCAATTTGGTATTTCTTCTCCTTCCAACGTCGCAAGTTTGATAGCTCCGCTTTGTGATAAGTCACTAATCAAAAAGGGTCCCATCCCTCGCTTTTAAGTTTCTTGGCATGTTGTTTCAAAGTGTAAACAAGTACATAATCACCTGTTTGGAACTCTTTCGTATGCACATGCTTGTCAAAAGACTCTTTTTGTATTCTCTTCTTAGCATAGATGGAAGCTACAGCTCTCAGTCAAAGTTCATCTAGCTTTTCAAGATCATCTATTCTTGAAGAGAGTTCATGTCCTGTCCATTCTAAGCGTTTAGCTACTCGTAGAGTTGGAATAAAAAACTCTATGGGTAATATAGCATTTAGACCAAACACCATGTTGTACGGTGTGGTTTCGATTGATTTTTTGTAAGCTACCCTGTATGCCCATAGTGTTGAGTGTAATTGTTGATCCCAGTCTGCCCTTGATTCTGATACAATTTTAGTCAAAACAGTGCATAGGGTTTTATTTGTGGCCTCAGCTTGGCCATTTTCTTGAGGGTGATATGGAGCAGATTTCTTATGTATGACCATGAATTCCTCTAGCAGGTATTCAATGACTTCATTAAGAAAATGTGTTCCTCTATCACTAACAATTTCTATTGGTAATCCGTATCGTACAAAGACATTCTCATACAAAAATTGTGCAGTGTTTCTTGCGTCTGCTTTTTGTGTTGCTTTGGCTTCAGCCCATTTTGTGAGATAGTCCGTAGCCACAATGATATATTGAATATGGGTGCGATACGCAGGGGGTGAAATAGGCCCCACAAAATCAATTCCCCATTTTGCAAATGCCCGTGCTCCCATCATTGGCCGTAGTGGAATCTCATCTCTCTTTATCGACACCTTAGTGCACTGACATGCGTCACAACGCTTTACAAATTCCTTAGCATCCATGTGCAATGTAGGCCACCATATCCCTGCGGTTAAGAAAATTTTTGCCGTCTTATCACACCTGAAAAATGGACTCCACTTATTCCTCCATGTGCATGTTCTAGAGTCAGCAGGTATTCACTCTCACTTGCACAGATTCTAAGTTGATTTTCCTTTCCTTGCTTGTAGAGTTGACTTTCAATTAAATTAAAGTCTCCAACCTCCAACTCTATAGCCCTTTGTCGCGCTTTTGTTATGTTTTTAGGAAATTTTCTTGCTGTTAAGAAATCAATGATATATTGACTCCATGCAGGTGCAATGGTTACCTGAAATAATGTCGCGTGATCCACCGATCGTTTGGCACTACATATAATACAATTGTTAGCATAAGCATGTGTGTCCGCATACATAGTTGGCCAATAAACTCCTAAGTGTTTCAATCTTTGGTGTGTTTTCCTTGTTGAACAATGAAATGCGCAGTCTTGGATGTGTGCTTCTTCAAGATAACACTCGAATTCCTCTGGATTTATACATAATCGTACAATTTCATCCGAGCCTAGATGGTACAATCGTCCTACAATCAACTGAAAGTTTTTTGTTTGTCGAAATGTTTGTTGTTTGGATCCGTCTTCCTTGTTATCAAATCTACCTCCAAAGGAAAGAATGCTAACAATTTCCTGAGACCATTTGGGTATCATTTCAATATTGAAAAGATAAGCATCAGGTATGTCATCATCTACTCCTTCAAGAGCTTCCCCGTTTTTTAGCCTTGAAAGATGATCTGCTCGTAGATGAGTTTTACCTTTTTTTACTACCACTGTGAAGTCAAACTCTAGCAATATAATAAACCAGCGTACAATTCTCCCAGTATTGCATGGTTTATTTACTAGATACAAAAGAGCTTGATGATCTGTGAGGAACATAAGTTTGTTTTCAAGCAAGTAATGCCGAAATTTCTTTACAGCATATATCATTCCTAATCCCTCTCTTTCAGTGGTGGTGTAGTTATTTTCTGCACTATTTAGCTATCGGCTTGCATAACAAACTGGGAAATACATTGTTCCATCTCCACGTTGAGCCAGAATACTCCCAATTGCGTATGTAGAGACATCAATGTGAACATGGAATATCTTTTACCAATCTGGTGCTTTCAGTACAGGTGTTGATATAAGGTTTTCCTTAAGCTTTTGGAATGAAGTTTCACACTCCTCAGTCTAGTCGAAACCGAGCAATAAGTGATATAGTGGTTGTGCAATGACCGCATATATATATATGAATCTTCAATAATATCCACAGTGTCCCATGAAAGATTGTACTTTTTTGGCATTAGTAGGCCTAGGCAAGTGTGCTATGACTCTAATTTTGTCTAGGTCAGTGGTTATGCCATTTCTTGAGACAATATGTCCTAAGATGCGGCCTTGTCTTACCATAAAAATGCACTTTTCCGGGTTGAGATAGATTCGATATGTTCTGTACTTCTCAAATACCTTTTGTAAATGGTCAATGTGTTATTCTCGAATAAGAGAGTGGACACAGAGATCATCCATATATATTTCTAAGAATATTCTTAGGTAATATTTAAACGCATGAGTCATTAACCTTTGGAAGGTGACTGGGGCATTGGCTAGGCCAAAAGGCATAAATCTATATGCATATATTCCCCACTCTGTGGTGGCAAGTGTTGTTTTTTGTTGATCCTCTATTGCAATTTCCAATTGGTTGTACCCTGAAAACCCATCTAAAAAGGAATGGGCCCATTTTCCTGCTACCCTCTCAAGCACATGTTCTGTGATTGGCAAGGGATAATTATCCCTTATTTTGGATGCATTCACCTTTTCAAGGTTCACACACATACACAGCTTTCCGTTCTTTTTGGGGACAACGACAATGGGTGACACCCAATTTGTATGATCGATTTCATAGATGAATTCAGCATCCATCAGCTTGTCAATCTCTTCTTTGATTCGTTTAGCGAATGTGTCATTATATGTGTAAGGATGGTGTTTGCTTGGTTTGGCATCTGATTTTAAAGAAATTGTATGTTGGCATATCGATGGATCAACTCCTTTGAGGTCTTTGTAAGACCATGCAAACACATCTTTATACTTCTTGAGAAGCTGTGTTAGCATTTCTTCTTCCTCAGGCTCTAAATCAGTTGCTATAGATAGGCTGAGGCTCTTCGCCTGGCGTAGCAAGGTCAATTCGTTTTGCATTTTCCAGCCCATCGCGTAAGATTCCTGGTTTATTCCTTCCCTTACTGGTGGTGTCATTATGATTTTTCTGTTTTGGATGGTGAATTTTTTATAGTGGGACGGTACATTCATGTTTCCTTTTTTTGAATCCTCCTTACCTTCGCTTTCTCCTTCAGTAGTCCATACCTCTTGTAACGACCGTTTAAGTTCTTGGTATTTCTTTTTACGCTCCATTTTGGTCCACTATGGATCTTTTGTCTTTTCCTGTTTTGATTATTGAGATTTTCTTGATTTTGTTTCTGTTTTAGTCTTCCATGCTTGTTTTATCTCCTCATGTGTCCTTTCTCATTGAACTCTTGAGAATCTCTTTGATATTTGGTCTTTTACACAATCCTCTGCCTTGACTATCATTAGATAGTGAGTTTTATCTTTTATTCTAGGCATTAGGTTTTCTCTAATCTTGTTTTTTGCTCTTTTTTTATAGTGTTCTTGGCGTCTAGGGTGTTGATTTGCAAAATCATAAAACTTGATATCTGCGATTGTCTCCCCACGCTCGCTTGAGCCGTCTGAACACTCGTTATCTGCATCGTTACTTAATTCCAGATGCTCAGAGGAGTTATAAAACTCTTCTTGTTCTGGTGAGTCTACATTCTCATCTCCTGCTGGTATAAGGTTTACCATGTAATAGGGTAGCACATCATAGCCATCCTTATCACAAAATTTTGTTGTTGGGCTATCTGTAATGGTACATATATCGAATGTTGCTAGTATGTGTTCCCATTTCAGAGGTTCTAAGGCATCTTTGGGAAAAGGTTCTGGAATATGATCCTTGTCCTCAATAGCTCTTTCTAAGATGCATTCCTCTCTTTTCAAGCTTCCACAATGTGAAGCTCCGCACATCCATATCTCTTTTTTTTCTGCCCTAACCATGCTAGGAGTTCGGACCCTGCCAATGTAGCCGAATCAAACTCTTCCATTGGTGTCTGGTTCACATCCTTGTAACTAGGGTCTTTTAGGTATATTTTGATTGTGGTCTCCCCACGTCTGAGGTATATGTGGTCATAACCCCAATCTTGTACCATCTTTAATTGTCTCATGAATGGTCTTCCCAAGATGATCTCATAATTGTTCTTTTTGTCAAAATCAACTATTGCAAATGTATGCTCATACTCAATTCCGCAAAAGCTTCCTTAGTTAACTCATTTAACGTTGTGCTCCTCTTCATATGTAAATCCTTCTGGAGATCTGAGTTTCTCAATCCTTGAATAAATATAATCATAAGTCTGGACTGGGTTGGTAGTTCTTCCACCGGGTAGAACTTCACATATCTCTTTAGTCGTAGGGCTGCCTTTCACACAGATTCCCCTTCTTTCTATTTGAATTTATGGATTTGTGAGACTGTATTATGAGCTATCCCCCTTTGTGAGAATTCCTCAATAAACTCATCAAAAACCTCCTCCACAGACTCAAAATATCTACGCTCCACAGAGTCAAACCAAGTGGCGGCATCCTCTTCTAGGGTAAGTCCAAACTCTGCAAATTGAGTAGGGAAGTCCAAAACTTCTTCAGCTTTAATTACACACACGAAGGCTGCTACATGATCCCTACGATCTCTGTTTCCCGTGTATTTCTTGTTTACCCATTTTTGCACCTGAGAAGGTCTAATTCTACGATGGTTTACAAATCTCATAATTGGTTCTCCTCATCTTACTCGATATATCTCCTCTAGCCTTCTGTAGTGGGAGGGTTCCTCTCCCAGAGGTGCTCCTAAGCCATAATTTAGTACGGTTCTTGGAAGAGGTGGTTCATATCTTCGAACTCGTTCTATGGGTTGTCTTCCGAGCTCTTCCGACTCTTGAGTTTTTGGCTTACTCTTACCTTGATACTGTGAATAGAGTGGTGGTTCTTGTAAATCTCTTAGCCCTCGTGCGGCTGGATAACCACCTCTATTTCGGTCTTGTTCTAATGTTGCACTTTGTTGAAGCAATGCCTGCAATGATGGTTGGGTTGCCTGATGGTTCTGGTAGTTGAACGTCTGCTGTCGGTTAGAATGTGATGTTGCGTCATACTCCTCTGAAAATGGATTTGTTGACTTTCTAGGGATATAGGTGGACCTTGGTACTTCTTCGGAGACATATGTTGATGTTTCTAGAACTGTTGCCTTATCTACCTTCTTTGGCAAAATTCGTTTGTATTTTCGCCCATACCTATCAACAAAAATGATATCCTTCCCCATAGAAATTTCATAAGAGAACAAGTAAAGAACCTTGTCATTGCTTAATTCATTTGGGAAGGGTTCTTTGCATCGAAAGTAAGAGACTACTCCCTAGCTCTCATGCTTGTAAATTTCTACATTCTCATTATAGGTAGAGACTCAGGTTGTTTTTTTATCATACATAAAAAGTGATCTAGGTCGATCAATTTTTGGGGGCGGCTCTTGAGTTTTTGAGACCATTTTTCCTTTTGCCACATTATCTGCATACCTATTGTAATCCTCAGGGTTGCTAACTATCAGATAGTGGTTCCCCTTTTCATCTTGGAATCTATCTCCATCATCATAGACTTGAATTATCTCTAGTCTCTGAGAAGGCCATTCCTCTATACAAATACACTTGCGTCCCCGATAGTCAGAATAAACTAGGGCTCCCCGAGAGTTTGTTCCTTCTAAGAAGATTATAGTGAACTTGGAATTGTTCAAAGGGTTTTGGGAGGTACTTCCTCCTAGCATTAGTCCTTCACCGGAGAAACCTCCGGACTATTGACTACCATCATGAAGGACTTATTTGATGAAGTGTCAGTATCACTACCTTCCTCAATGATTGGGGCTAATGGATCTAGCCTTGCCTGAGTTACGCTCTCCTCAGTGGATACTAAGCTACCCTGATCACCTGCCACTTTTTGGTCTCTAGGAATGTGTCTTCCTGATCTTAAATTCATCAAACTTATAATGCAATTTATCACAAATCCAACCACTTACTTGGCAAGGGATCAATTTTCGCACAACTTCTTGCCTTACTGCTGAATATACATGTACACAAGCGTTTAATTTCGGCATCAATCGAATCAAAGCATTTAACCACTAGAGGTAGTCTTAGTAATGGTTGGTACAACTGGAGGGTTAAATTCAACCACTACTGTACTCTATACACTTCTGATGCTCTTAATTAGGTCTGCCAATTTTGGATTGTACAACACCCAAGTGTTTGTCATTCTAGAGGTAAAGTCTTAATTCTGTCTTAGCTCCGTCAAAAGGTCAAACAAAGTCCAATTTCACTTCTGAGAGAATTTCTGGAACCCTTAAGTCAATTAGAACCTCTAGGTATGTCAACAGTTTAATTTTATCCAAGAAATGACCCTGTAGACATCCTACGCGTAGGATGTCTTTTTGCTTTGTTTCATCTAAAATTTGCAATGTAGCTTTCCTTTGATGTACTGAGCTCCCAACTGTTTTTACTTTTTGGTTTGGGTACCTATAAGCTGATCAACTGATCAGAAATCTGTTTCAGAAGCCTAATGTCCGTTTTGATGAATTCACCAGTCAAATCAACTCCAAATTGGACCAAACTTGACTAGGAGGTTTGTCTAAGGCTATATGAGAGCTTGATATGTCTGAAATATGGTTTTGGGCTTTTAATCATGCATTAGACAGCCTACGCGTAAGATGTCTTTTGCATCAGATTTTAACCCTACTTGGTCCACAGACTTTCCTTAATGTGCTGAACTCCCAGTTGTTCTTAGATTGGTGTTTGAATGTCAAAATACTCCAAACTTAGCTATTCTAGACTTTTTTCAGTCAAAAATGCTAAAGTTTTCTTAAACTCCAATTTTCTCACTCAATTGAGATGAAACCTTTCACATGCACTCAATAAATCATGTAGATCATGCACATGAAGACATCCTATGGTTTTGGTCTCAAAATTATGCCTTGGCACAATTTGGGTAGGATGTCTAGAAATTCCTGTCTTTTGGCCACAATCTATCAAGATATGGTCAATCTTCCACTTTCCAGGTGGAAATAGGGTAAAACCTATCTTCTAAACACTCTGGTCAACTCAGATTCTCCAACTTCTGGCTAGATCACCCTATAGACATTCTACACGTAGGATGTCTACTACCTTAAAATTTACTTTTTCTCTGTTAGTGGGCTTCCCTATGCTCTGAATATCTCTCAGCAATACTCACAGAAACTTTTGGACTTCAATTAAACTTCTTAAAAAAATTTATCGTCTTTTACAACTCTTTGATGAGCCTAACAACAAATATAACATGCAATAAGTGCTCCAGATCATAAATCATGATGTCCTACTTACCCTACTCCTACTCATCATGGACTCTCTAGGTCTTAGGAGGAGTCTAGGGAGTATGTGTGTCGGTTGCTTCCTGGCCTCCCACGGACTCTCAAGCTATCATTTCACCACCTCTACCACACCAACTCCTACTCTCCTACCTAATACTACCTAAGTTGAAGGATCTTGGCCAGACACATGCTCCCTAGACTCCTCCTAAGATCTAGAGAGTCCACCACCCTCTGATCCTATATAAATGTAAAATAAGACTCTGGCAAGCCAGACAATCCCTATACTCAAGGACTAGTCTCAGTAACCTACCTAGGGTTTTCGTCCTCGACAGCGGCGCCAATGTTGGCGGATACGCCGCGACGGACGTCAGCACAACGAGAACTCACCTAACTAGATTTGTCAGGTAAGGACAAAGCTCGACCAGCAGGCGCGTGGAAGCAAGCATAGGGTATCAACCTACACTCGACCAACTATTGACTACTTCCTACAGAGGTCTCTACAGAATGTCTAAGTTACAACCTTCAAAAGTACACAGGAGGAGATTTCCTACAATGCCTCCAAGAGCCAAATACCCATCAGACGTTCTTGAAACGCTACGAGACTTGAGGGATATCATATTAACACCAATAGGCCACTCTCCCTATGGTCCGTGACCCAAAGCCCTACCCTAAAACACCAAGGGAAAAATCACAAAGGCTGTATGACAGGTTTTTGCAGGTCGTTGTTTCTGAAAACTAAGGTGCCTAATGGGTAGCTCTACTCAATACGAACATGTGGATATGCTGAACTGCAAAAACAGACACCGTATGCTCACCGAATCACCAAAAATATCTCGCGGGTCAATCTCGTGAAGCCGGGCCGTACACATGCAATGTAGGTGTTGGCATGTAGCTCTCTCCGGGGGTAACATGTTGCACTTCTCCGCACTCGATTCCAACCACCAGTCTGCACGTAGCGTCAAGATAAACTCTCACTCTCTCTCGTACACAAAATACGCTTCTCACAGACACCTCATAAAATGAACAAAGGGTCCTCTTCACTAAGGTCAAAATTTGGTATAAATACCTTCCAAATACAATATTTCATGTTCCAAAGTAACATCCTACTCAGTCTAATGGCAACAAATAATATACAAAATTGGAAACTTCTGCAAGTCCCAAGTATTTACAAATGAAATTATAGGTTTTCTTAATCAGAGAATGACTACGTAAGATTTCTTTCTTTTTGCATTCTGCCAATCTTCAGTTGAGTGTAGCCGCCAATCTTCAATTAACAGAGGTACAAAGGGAAAAAGCAACAATGCTTAATAGATCACCTGCAATTCAAGCGCAACCGTGCCACTAG
Source organism: Adiantum capillus-veneris (assembly GCF_014529385.1). Lineage (NCBI taxonomy): Eukaryota > Viridiplantae > Streptophyta > Polypodiopsida > Polypodiales > Pteridaceae > Adiantum > Adiantum capillus-veneris. Next base: position 65,288,728 of record NC_140945.1, on the reverse strand, counting down.
AAACCTTCCTTTTCCAGATCATCTTCAAAGATTTCTTGACTTTCGAACTGGGCGGTGGTTAGATGTGACAATCTCAGAGGCAAAGAGGAATGGAGTGTTGATTACTGAAGAGGAAGAGGAGATGTCAAGGGGTTGCAATTGGCATGTATATTTTCACAACTTCCTTGTTGAGCTCCACATGATCACATTGCTTTAATAACTTTTAGTCTCTTTCAATTTTGTGGCTGCAGTATCAAAAATATGGATCTATGTGGTCGCATGAGAAACACTCAGAGTGCAACAGATCAATGAAAAAAGGGTCACTTTTGATAGTGGTTTTAGGGCAAGCTTCTCCAAGAAAGTAGGAGTAGTGCCAGGGATGAGAACACAGGGACTAGCCAACTTGAATACTTTGGCTACATACAAGACATCTTGAAGATTACCTTTAGAAATTTTGATACAAGAGTGGATTGATTCAAGTGAACTCTAGGCGGGTGTGGACAGATGTGCGGGATACATCCGTACTTCCACAGCATTGTGAACAATTTGTGTTCACACACAATCCACTATGGATAAAAAATGATGAGAATGATCTATCTAAACCGTGCTGACTCTATGTCGTTCAAGTTGCTCCACAAATCAAGAAAGTGTGTGAAGGATTGGACGTTGAGGTCCAAGAGGTGATTCATGAACAAAGCGTAGGACCGATGGAAACTTTAAGTTTAGATTTTGAGGTGGATGTCAGCAGTGAGCAATTATCTGAACCTAGAGATGATGTGTCAAATACTGAAGCTGATGTGGAGAGCGACAAAGAAGTAGAGTTTGATGACAAAGATTCAAAAGTATAGATTGACATAAACATCTTTGATGCATCAGATCTCATAAAAGATGAGAGATTAACTAATGATTTTTACTAGGAACTCTTTTGTAGAACTCTTTTTATTAGTCTACGATACAGTTTAGATTCATTCATTTGTGTTGTAGCTTCGTTTATTTGTTATCTGTACTGAATAAGAGTTTCTTCTGTAAACTAATGTATTTTGTGGGTGTTTTTTGTGTATGATTAGACATGGCCACTGACGATGATCCATACTCTCCTAGTTTTAGTTTTCTTATCACTCCGGCCGGCATGTCACCCGAGAAGATGGGCTCGTTTTTGTCTCAATTCACTCTAGAGAAGATCGTGATGGCACATAACCTTTGGGTAGCAAGTTCCTCTAGACCTGCTATGACCGACCCTACGCTCGAGACTAGTGTGCACCCCTACATCGACTGGCCCCACACCTCAGTCGAGTGTGCCCCCTACGCCTAGGACTTGTGTGTCCCCTACACTGATTAGTGTTTCATCCTCAAGACGAGATAGGCATCGTTCTGGAGGTGGTGATTGTTGTGGATGCGGTGGTTGTTGTGGTAGCGGTTCTACCGATGCGTCCACACCACCAAGAGAGCGTCCACCACTCTCTTCAGTAGATAATTCACCGATTGGCACACCACGTACACCTTGGGGATCACAGAGCATGATCCTAACAAGTTGAACAAGAGCACATTTTCTTCACTCCATAGGAAGACATCTTTATGGGTGATTTGTTGTAGAGGGAGAACCACCTAAGAGAGCAAGTGAATGAACCTGCTCAAATACCTTACCTTCTAAAGGAAAGAGACCAATTGCTTAGCTGTGGTGGGTGATGACAAAGATACTAAAGATTGAATCTTGCTAGGGTCAGTCTCAATCCCTTTTTCTAAAATTACATGGCCAAGCAGAGTCACCTTGCTTTCACCAATGTGACACTTATCCACGTTAAGTTGGCCACTGAAGGTTTGCAGCCTAGCCACGCCATCATAGACATTGCTCAAATGGAGGGAGCGAGAACTGTAGATGCAAAATCATCTATGAAAACTTGTATTGACTTGCCAAAGTATGGATTGAAGACAAAATTTACATAGCGTTGGAATGTGGCTGGAGCATTGGTGAGTCCAAAAGGCATCACTCTGTAAGAAAAACATCCCCATGGTGTTATGAAAGTTGTCTTTTTTTGGTCTTCTTTCGTAACGCTAATCTAGCAGTAGCCTAAGTAGCCATCACATACTGTGTAGCGCTCATGACCTGCTACCTCATTGAGAATTTCATCTTGAAATGGGAGGGGAAAATGATCCCTCTTTGTGAGTGAGTTGAGAGGTTTGTAGTCTACACAAACTCTCCGCTTACCATTCTTCTTTGGTGCGACTACTATTGGAGAGACCCACTTTGAGTCTTCGACGGGATAAAAGAAACCTGCTTGTAGCAACTTCCTCACGTCCTTGAGCAATTCTTCTTGTTGAATTACCCCAAGCCTTCTGAGCTTTTGCACTATAGTCTTCCTTCCTTCCTTGAGCCTTATGCGGTGTTGTACCACTATGATGCATGTGATCTTGTCATAACCATCAATGAACAATGTGGTGAAGTTACTCAGCATAGAGACATATTCTTTCCTCTTTTCACTAGTTAACTCACTGGAGAGCATCTGATGTAAGTTACTTGTATCCACCAAAGGTTGCGTGCCTGATGGTTCCTCTTGGTTCTCCAGTGGTGTTTTAGATTGTGTCAATCTTTTTGGGTCTTTGAGGATGACCCCCATCACTTCGATGCTACTGTCACTCTCTTCGGTTGTTGTCGTCTCTTCTCTTGAGGTGGTCAAAGAGTCACTAGTGGGTTTTAGCATCCTTCATTTGGATCATTCTGGTACTCCAGTCTTGCTTAGCTTCCATTGCCATGAGCCATGGTCTTCCAAGAATTATAGGGTAGCCCTTCCCTTTGTGTGGCATGACAAAAATTTCCACCTCTACTTTTGTGTTGAATTCCTTCACTTTGACTGCATTCACAATGCCTACGCACTTTACTCTAACGGTATTTGCCATTTTAGCTCGACAAGTGCCAGCCTACTTACCTCTAGGCCTAGATGGTGCATCATTTTCTCATTCATGACGCATATCTGTGTGCCACCATCTATATAGACGTTTGAGATACATTGTCCCTTGACGTGGGCATCCATGATTGGTAGGATTCCGTTAAGATTCCTCCCAGAGATAGCCCCAACTATCCTTGGTCTTGACTTTCTACTACTTACCATCTTCGTCCATTGTCTCCTCATCCTTGGTGCAAGATGGAGTAATTAGGGCCAGGTTATCTTTGGACCCTGCATCAATACATCCTAGACTAGGTCATATGGTTAGCATACTCACCTAGTGAAAAATCCACAATGTCGATCTTCCATCAAGCATTAGATGCCTGCTTGCTAGACTCGCCTTTTCCTTTCATCTTCTCCTCCCGTTGAGAGGCTTCTTGGTGCCCGACACGCTTCACTCCCATGGCATCCACTTCTTCTACCTTCCAATTTTCTTTGTTCTTCTCTCGGACGGGTTCTTCTACCTTTGCCTTCCCTTTAGCTTCCAAGCTAATGACACTCATTGCTTCGTTTCTAGCATGTGGTGGAGATAGCGGTGGAATGAGAGGTTGTGGTGGTGGTGGTGGTTGTAAAGGTGGTTGAAGGATTTGGACTGGTGGAACGGGATCTAGTTTCCTGGATGGTGATAGTCTTGCCCTTGGTGGAGAGATCTGGTTCTCTCTTCCTCCTCTATTCAAGTTCTACCTTCTTAGATGTGGCCAGTAATACATGCCATGGCCGTCCTCCCCACAATTGTAGCAGTGGTATTCTTGGTTTTGTCTTCATTGTCCTCTCCCTTGATCTGGATTTTTGACAGGTGCATGCCCTTGCTGCACCAGATGCACGGATTGAGCTCGATTCCTCTGACTCGTTGACTCTAGCTTACATGTGCAGCTTCTTGTTTTTAAGGCAGGCTACTTCCACTGCCAACTCATACGTTGCTGCCAATCTCCCCTTCACCTTCTCTTTAATCGGCGACCACAAGCCATCAAATCTTTAAGCGGCGACCACAGGCCATCAATGAAACGCTCCTTCTTTAGGAAATTAGGTGCTCCTTCACCTTCCTCCGGTGAGGCAACCCATCTCTCCCACAATTCCAATAACTTGGATTTGTAAGTGGCATATTCTAGCAAACCTCCTTGCTTTAACTCTATCAGCAACTGCCATAACGTTTTGAGGTTGTGCCTCCACCAAACCTCTTCACAAAGGCAGCACACGTAGTACATCGCAGGCATTCTTGGTAGCTTGGGACAAAGCATTGTACCAAGACTTGGTTTCTACTTTCATCCCATTAGAGGAAAAATTTGTAGTCGTGAGGCATCATCATCTTTGTTGGAAACCACACAAGCGATGTCAAATTCATCCAAAAAATCGGTGGTGATGTCTTCTCCCTTTTTTTCACTGAATGTGGGAAAAGTGATACTTGCCATGGTAGTAACTCAATGAGCAAGAAATTACAAATTTGTTTTTCTTTTAATGTCACAAATGACTCAGTGGCTTATAACGGCTTCCTTACAGGGTTGGGTGGATAGATTTAAAATAATATAAAAATGAATACATTGAAATAGTGGTGGTAGTACAACACGAGAAAGATAATAGGGTTTGGGGAGCTAAGGATTTCTCCTAGCACCGTAGCACCAAACAGATACACAATCTTTTGTTGATAGAAGATTTTTCTATCTACATATATATTCACATGCATGTGTTGCAAAAACCTAAATGAAAAGGTGGTTGGTCTGTTATCCATAAGAGTAGAATACTTACTTACACCCTTACCATGTCGGTGTTGACAAGCTAGCACATCCACACGAATTCATCGCCCTTCATAGGATCTAGTTACCCTTCGTCGCTCAGCACGTATAGAGTGATGGCGACGCATTTGACTACTTCTAGCCTTTTAGCTAGCAGTAGATGCAAGTAATTACCGTAGTCGGCTTGTTGCATGAACTCCACTCCATTTAGTTGTAGCTCATCTCCAGCCCACTAGGTTTCACTCGTGGTGGATAGTTTCTTCTATTGAGAACAAGGCTATGGAGGATGCAGGTGAGAAGCCATGGCGTGCATCAGCTTGCAGAGAAACACGAGAGAGAGAGAGAGAGAGAGAGAGAGAGAGAGAGAGAGAGAGAGAGAGAGAGAGAGAAAGAGAGAGAGAGAGTCAATTGAACAATAAAACACGCTATATGATTGCATTAAAATATCTATATATAACTTTGTGAAATGATATCGACCAATCTTTGACTCATGAAAACTCCACTAAGCCTCTGCATGTGTGATGAGGTGTTCCCACATGCTAGACATCACTGCAAAGGGTTTGAATACCCAACAACCTCCCCTCTCAAGCCCAAATCACTGACAATGGACTTGAGAGAGATAGACCATGGTAGATTTCATTTACCCGAAACCATGAGTAGAAGCCCCCCCCCCTTGACAATAACATAGGTGTGTGTGTGTTCTTCCCTCAACCATCAATGTGAGACATACTGACCAAACAAGAAAGGGTGGTCTTACCATTATATTTTTATGGCAGTGTCTATAACCCATACAATTATTGAGAAATAACTGACATAAAGGAAACATAAAGACAGACTAAAGAAAAGCAAACTATAGGACATCACTTTCTATGAAAAGCATCGGTGTTGCATCCTCTTCATAACCTTCAACCATATTGATTTTCCACTTATTCTTCTTAAAGAATTTGTCCGGAGGATGATTAGTCTTTCCACAATGGGTGCAAGGATTTTTGTTGAAACAATCCTTGGTTTGATGATTGCTGCGTCCACATATCGCACAAGGTCTAGTGCTGGTAGTAGATCTGTTTGAATTTGCAGTTGAAGTGCAACCATGAGCTACATATGCAGTTGGTACGAAAGATCTAATTCGTGGTACTCGTTTCTCTTCTTCGTGCAATGAGTTAACAATACCATCCAAAGAAGGCAGAGGATCCTTCTCCTTTAAAATAGTGACAATTTGACAAAATTCTATCGGTAGACTATTCGAAAAACGACTATAAGATCTTCATGTGGCACATGGGCTTCAACATAAACTAGCTGTGTTTTGATGCTCTTTAGTCTATTAGCTAAAGCTGCAATGTTTTCATCTTCATGCATGCAAAGAGAATATAATTCCATTTTTAAACTCATTTTTGAACACTTAGCTTTGGCACCGAAAAACTTTTCTAACTCTATCTAGGCAACACTTGAAGAATCAACATCATCCAAATAATGAATAAAGTTGTCTTCTAAGGAAGCTAGAATGATACCAAAATCTTGTTTGTCTTTCCTCTGTTTCTCGGCAGAGAGGGCTCGAGTTACTATAGTTGTAGTGCCTGCTTCATTGGGTGCGAGAGGCTTGACCACGTTCCGTAGGTTTTTTCGCATCAGATAACCTTTGACTTTAATTTGCCAAATGTGGAAGCCGGATCCATTAAACTTATCCACCTTTCATGCCATCCTTGATATGCTTTACACTACAAAAAAAACCTTGTTGATCAACCTCTCAAGCGGTGTTTTGAAGTGCTTTGGGAATCCCACTAATTAATGTGTAAATGCTGATAAAAAATTCTTGACAAGTTGCTCTACTGTCCGTCCATACCTTCTTCATCGCCTTGGTAGATTTTGAAACATCACCTAGAATTCCTTGCATTTTGAGATGCTTGTCGATAACAATAGCTAAAATATGACGGCTTCAAAAGCTTGTTAGTAGTTCGGGTTTGATATACTACAAATCGAGTACCGAGCACCGAACCGCAGGGTGTGACTGCCCACTGTCTTAAAGGGTTAAATTAAGTTGGACACTTCTAATAAAGTGTGAAAAGAAAGAAAAATGGAGAACTTTGTCTCAAATGACAGCGCCGATGAAAGATGCGGTCGCAACAGGCTGTAGAGGGCTAAATAGCAGGCAAGAGTGCGTCGAAATTTCACCAGCATGCCAAGGCCACCTTGTTGATGCACGTTATGCCCAAATTGGTGCAAGTCGATCAATCATCTCTCTCCTGTGTAAGAGATTGCTCCTGTGTTGTTGAACCGAGGTGAGGCCTTGATGCCAAAACAAGAAAAGCTCTGATACCATGTGTTGAGAACAGGGCTATGGAGGATGCAGGTGAGAAGCCATGGCGTGCATCAACTTGAAGAGAAACAAGAGAGAGAGAGAGAGAGAGAGAGAGAGAGAGAGAGAGAGAGAGAGAGAGAGAGAGAGAGAGAGAGAGAGAGAGAGAGATTCCATTGAGCAATAAAACACGCTATATGATTGCATTAAAATGTCTATATATAACTTTGAAATGATATCGACCACTCTTTGACTCATACAAACTCCACTAAGCCTCTGCATGTGTGAAGAGGTGTTCCCACAGGCTAGACATCACTGCAAAGGGCTTGAATACCCAACATCTTCAATATGAGTTGTACGGGGAGAGGCAGCGGGGATAGTAGCCAAACCACTCCTCCTTAGGGCATGAGAGGCAGCGGAGATAGTAGCCAAACCACTTCTACTTCTGGGTTGTGAAAGTGGACTGGCAGCACTCGCATCTGGCATGCAAATCAGTAGGTGACCTTCCTCCGCTTTGCCTTGGATGACATTATTTTTGGTAAACTAGGCACGATTTTGCTTCTTAAACTTCAAGCACTCGTGTGGACAGGTATTTCTTCCCTTGGGGTCATGTGTTTTAGGACTAGCCTACCCCTTCCTTTCCTTTGGCTCCAGCAGCCCCTTTTGGCCACTTAGGAGCAGAGCTTGCTATACCTTTACTTGCAGATTCCTTAGGAAAGAGAGGCCTTATTGATCTTTTTCCTCCCTTCATATGGATGACCTCCTCGCGGTGGACATCGATGTAGATGATTTCTGCCTCTTCGTTACCTTCGTTGTTGGCATTCATTGATTGTGTGCTTTGGTCAATAGCAGTGATGGCATTTCATAGCCCTCCCACTTGATGCTCTTGATTTGCAGTTAGCATGAGCAATGCGAGATGGGAAGCTTACCTCTTGGATATTGATGATGCTACAGCCTGACAGTAGTATTTCAATGAAGGTGGTTAGTGTTTCTTCAATTTCCTCCTCCTCCGTTCTCCAATTGGAGAATTCTTGCAGCCATTCGTCCATGGTCGACAATGTGTGTTGTTTTCATCATTGTAAACTGGAGGTTTTTGATAAGCGCTCCTCAGTGGGGGCACCAAATGACAAGTGCAAAGTGCAACATGGACCTTGACGGCCTCAACGCCAAGAACGTGCACACCGAGATGGCCACGCAAAATGAATAGGGGGCACCACCTAGCTTTGAGCGGCTAGGACGCGGACAATGGTGATTTAAAATAGCACACACTGTACACCAAGAGAGAGAGAGAGAGAGAGAGAGAGAGAGAGAGAGAGAGAGAGAGAGAGATGTAGGTGATGAAAAGCCCTCGGGATGTGAGGGAAACTTGATTCAATGCAATATTTTCAGAAATCTTAGCTTCGGCAAGATGGCGACTATGGTGATAGAGAGAGGTAGAGAGGTAGAGAGAGATAGTGAGCCTATAGTGCGTTCTCTAGACATGACATCATAAGCACGGAGATTCTACTCTTGTGTGTGTGTGACAACCCTTGGATTCAGGGTGTGGACATGGCTTCCTTCTTCTAGTGTGAACTTCCCAAACCCCAATGTTCAAGTACCACCCAAAATGCTACACCACACTCATAGAGTGCTCTCCCAAAATGATGCCCCAAAATGCCCTCTCTGATAGTGACCTCTCAGTTCCCTTTTATAGGTGTTAGAATAATCTGATTAGGTTAGGGCCCTAATCAGGAGAGACAAAGCAAAGGAGTTGGGTCCTAGATGGTTGACCCTTGCTTTTGTCTTAGGAGAAATTTAAATGATATCTCCTAGGTGGGCCTTACTGACCATCACCTAGAGAGAGGTGATAATATACAATTGGATTTTTATACAAGATTTATGCTTGATTACCCTATGGATATTTACTACGGAGATGCATCGTGGATGCGATGTGGGTGAATTGTGAGCTTTGTTGGTGCGTCGGTGTAGCGCGTTCGCCAGTTTTGGGACCGACAGGGGCATGCCTTCGACGTCACCTCTTGAGTTGGTGTTGCCACCGCATGACTTGGTCATCTTTCTCCTTTTGTGTTGGGCGTTGATATCAATTATTTTCTTTTTTTTAATTTTTTTTGTGGGTGTGTATGGCGTGCGTGTACTGTGTTGATTGTGTGTATGTGTGTACGTGAGTGTTTGAATGTGTGCGTGCACGTTTGCGTGCTCGTGTATGTATGTGCATGTGTGGATAATGCGTGTATGTCTGTGCATGTGTGGATAATGTGTGTATGTGTGTATGGGAAGAGAGAGAGATAGGTGAGAGAGGGGGTAGTGTGGTGTGTGTGAGTGTGTAGGGATGTGGGTGTGTGTGTGTGTGTATGGAAACTGTGTGTCGGCAAGTGTGTGGGTGGGAACAAGAGAGTAGGAGATGGCTAACTACGTGCTGCTATGGCTAACTATAGAGAATGTGGGAGAGAGAGCATGAGTAAGATAGAGAGGATAGTGTGTTGTGTGTGTCAGTGTGTGTGTGTGTGTGTGTGTGTGTGTGCATGTGTGTGTAGGTGTGTGCTAAGAGAGAGAGAGAGAGATATATAATATGCTACGCTTGCGTTGCTGAACGAGGGGGAGAGAGAGAGAGAGAGAGAGAGAGAGAGAGAGAGAGAGAGAGAGAGAGAGAGAGCGGGAGTGAGAGATGGGGAGAGAGCAAGCTGAGGGGGTGAGGGGGTAGTGTGGTGTGTGGGTGTGTATGGTGTGTGTCTGTATGGAAAACGAGAGAAAGAGAGAGAGAGAGAGAGAGAGAGAGAGAGAGAGAGAGAGAGAGAGAGAGAGAGAGAGAGAGATTTTATTCGGTGCTGGTCACTTACACAGAGAGCAAGAGAGAGAGCGTGAGTGAGAGAAGAGAGAAACTTTAGTGTGTATGAGAGGGGAATATGGGGTGTGTGCGGGGGTTTGTGTGGATGACGAGAGAGCGAGACTTCTGCTATGCACCCTATGGGCTGTAACGAGAGGGGGGGAAACATAGGGAGGGAGAGGCTGTAGCGAGCCAGGGAGAGGGAGCATGAGGCTGAGGGAGGAGAGAGCATGTGATGGGGAGAGAGGGGGAGTGGGTAAGGGAGCACCCATGCATGGCGGCCCCCCTCCTATCGGGTGACGAGACCGAAAGGAAAGAGAGAGATATTACTTGTCATGCATCCTATGGGCCTGGTCCCCCTCGGTTGGTGAATGAGAGAGAGTGAGACAATTTTTTTGGTTTTTTATATGCGCTTTTCTCAACACAGGAAAGGGGTGTGTGTGTGTGTGTGTGTGTGTGTGTGTGAGAGAGAGGGAGAGAGAGAGAGAGAGAGAGAGAGAGAGAGAGAGAGAGAGAGAGAGAGAGAGAGGGGGGAATGTGAGTGTGTGTGTGTGTGTGTGTATGTGTGAAGCTTTACATAATGGGTTTGATGGGCCAGGCCATGAGGGTGATAAGGCTGGACAGTGAAGGGGGGGGGGGATGTGACGAGGCCACGCCAGTAAAATAGAGGGCTACGAGGGTGTGAGGTAGGGCAGGCGATGACGGGTCATAACCAGGGCATTGCCGAGCCCTTCAGTTGTGTCGTCGTGCTTTGGATAGAGGGAAAAGAGAAACGTTTCTTTTTTTTCTTTTGATTTTTGAAAACCGGCTATCAGTAGCTTTAGAAATCTCACTCTCTTTTCAGCTTGTATCTTTGTTGTTGCAAGCATTCTAAGCTTCTCCAATGTAATATAAGAAGCTTTACCCTTGAATTGAATATCAAACAAAGTTTTCTTCCATTGCTCACCCAATTTGGGATGCAAACAAAGCAAAATCTGGGCTATATCCTAGAAAATGCCTGTAAGTGGCTACATGTACAACTCTTCCCCATTCTATTAGCCAAAAAAAAACACCTCAAGGACTCTCATTCTCTCATCTTAGAATTAGCCTCTATCCCCTTCTCCCCCCATGTCACTCTCTTTACCTTTGATGTGGAATCATTGCACCCTAGCATTCCTATCCAGGAGGGACTTAACGCTATGAGAATATCTATCCTTGGCTTCTTTCCCTATCCCAAGATCCACTTCATTCTCTCCCTTGTCTCTCTCATTCTCAACCATCACTATATCTTGTTTAAAGGCAAATTCTGGCAGCAGGTCAAAGGAACCGCTATGGGGTCTAATTTTGTGGTAGTGTACGCCTTTCTTTTTCTTTGCCCTTTGGAGGAAGGTGGGAAACTTTTCTCTTCCCCTTCTCTCCTATACTTTAAGAGGTTCATAGACAATGCTTTTGGGGTGTGGGAAGGCCACCCCGCCATCCTAGAAAAGCACCTCCTTGAGTATGGGCATCCTCTCCAAAAGCATATAAAGATTACCCCCTTCATCTCTTCGCAGGAAGCTTTTATCTTGGACATACATTTTTTTAAAGGGCCCTCCTTTTCCTCTAAGGGGATTTTAGACACGCACTGCCACCAAAAACCTCTTAACTCTTACAACTACATCCCATGGCAATTTGGCACCCCACCCACTAGAAAATTGCCTTTATCTTACAGAGCTCAAAAGGTATATCATTAGGGAAAACTCGCTTGAGGTCTTTATTTCCATTTGCAACCTTTTATTCCATCGGTTGAGGGACAAAGGATACCCAGCGCCTTTTTTGAAAGCGTGTTTTCTGTATGTAACATATTCATTAAGGCCCAATCTCCTTCTTAAGGATAACCAGAAGAATGCCCCACCTTCCATTGTCAAAATCCCCTTTCCACCCTTCACCCATAAACTCAATCTAGCCCACTCCATTAACCAACCTCTTTCTAAACTTCTTGTAAAAAACCCCGAACTCCCCCCTATTTCCAAACCGGTCATTTGTTGGCTAAATGCACCTAATATGGGCAATCTTCTATCAGATAGGAACCCCCCTCTCCCTTTTCCTTACCTCCCCTCTATTCCTTAAATTTTCCTATCCCCCGCTTTTGTTCCCACCATACCACCCTCCTATTTCTCCATACTTTTGGTCATTGTCCCCCCCATACCACCCTCTTCGTACTCGATACTTTTTGTGATTGTTCCCCCCATACCACCCTCCTCTTACTCCACAAATTTTGGTCATAGTTTTTTTCACTCCCCATACCACCCTCCTCTTACTCCATAAATTTTTGGTCCGTCCCTTTCTCTTGGTACCCCCCCAATTAACACTCTTCAAACCTCCCTCTTTCCCTCCTTTTCCTAACCCATTTAAAGAGATAATCCCTCTCTATTAAAGCAACCTCATACTATTTAAACCATGTACCTACCTTGGGAACCCCTCTTCTCTCAAGTGGATACCTATTTAAACCCTCCTGCTCCTCTTGTATGGTTAACACCACTGAAGAGCTAATTGCAAAATTCATTTGGTGTTTAACCTATTTTTTCAAGACCTCCTCCCCCTTCCCCACTTCTCTACACGCTAGAGAATTTCTTCTCTCTCTCCCCTCTCTCTCACCTTTCTTTATTGGGCAAAGTTTAATTATCGCTCGCTCAGTTTGCTAGCTAGTCAAGTTATTCCTTGACTTTCATGAGAGAGAGAGAGAGAGAGAGAGAGTGACTGTGTCAACGAGGACGAGAGAGGGAGGGAATGAGAGAGAGAGAGAGAGAGAGAGAGAGAGAGAGAGAGAGGGAGAGAGACGTATGGTGGCCCCCCATCCAGATTGATGACACAGAGAACGAGAGAGAGAATCAACGAGAGAGAGAGAGAGGGAGTGTGAGTGAGTGTGTGTGTGTGTGTGTGTGTGTGTGAAGATTTACACAATGGATTTGATGGGCCAGGCCATGAGGGTGATAAGGCTGGCGAGTGAAGGGGGGGAGGGGGGATGTGATGAGGCCATGCTGCCAGTAAAATAAAGGGCTATGAAGGTGTGAGGTAGGGCAGGTGATGACGGGTCATAACCAGGGAATTGCCGAGCCCTTCGGCTATGTCGTGCTTTGGACAGAAGGAAAAAGAGGAACATTTCTTTTTTTTTCTTTTGATTTTTGAAAATCGGCTATCAGTAGCTTTAGAAATCTCACTCTCTTTTAAGCTTGTATCTTTGTTGTTGCAAGCATTCTAAGATTCTCCAATGTAATATAAGAAGCTTTACCCTTGAATTGAATATCAAGCAAATTTTTCTTCCATTGCTCACCCAATTTGGGATGCAAACAAGAAAAACCTTGGCCATGTATTCTATTACCATGTAACTAATAACAAGAAAAAGTAAATCTTGCCAACCTAATGATAAAAGTTGACATACCTTGCCAATCCTATATGAGATTTGCTTCTGAATCTTTGACTTCTCTTTTCCTATTTCATATGGCCTTTGTGCTTCTAGCATAGTCCTCTCAATTTTTTCCATAGCCATTGCTACATCCTTGCTATATTCAACCTTTATATATATATATATATATTTTTTTTTTGTGAAGATCAATTATTTAATGCTTCATTTTTTACAAAAGAAAACGATATAAGATACCAACTGATACACAAGCCTTGCCAAGTATCCTCTTGAAAATGGAAACCAAGACTCCTTGTTTCTCCCACTTGTCACTAGTTCTGTCTCCTCTGCCTTCAAAGAATTGATATATTTCTTTGCATCACTCTCACAAATATTGCTAATATTTACAAGAACATCCCTAAGCAATGGCTTGATTATTGCGTGCTCGTTCAACCTAAAGAAAAACTAAAGAGAAATAAAAAATACGTATTTATAATCAACTCAAAAAAGAGAGCTTACACATTCATTCGTTGTAGACAAGCAAGAAGTGCTATCTCAGGAACCTTTTTGGGATCTATGAGAGTGCACATCACCCTCACATGCTTTCCTTTGTCCTCTATAAGGAGTTTGGTTATGACCTCCATCCAAGCTTTTGTCAGATGATTCCCTTCCCATACATAGAACAATTTCTTTGACATAAAATTGAGTTCTTTTTTAGATGATACTTCCTTCTCAAACTCTATATCCACTTCAAGCCACATTGGATCCCACAAAATACCATACATCATCCATGACATAGGATTATTATCCATTACAAAGGTGAGTAGAGACTATAAGTGTTCCTTTCTCCCGCATATACTTTTCACTTTAGAATGTAGTTTTAAGTGATGTGAGATCTTTTCAAAGGCTCCTTACTTTGGCATAAGGCATAAACCTACAAAGGGGTATACAAGGGCATTTGTCTACTACCAAGACCATGCAACTGTCAATAACATCACCACCAACAGCTAACTGAATATAACTCGATATAAGTACATTGTTTTCATCATCATCATCTTCTTCTATGGTTTCAAGAGTATTCTCTTGGGGTAATTCCTTCTCCAAAGATGAAGAAATATTAATGTCAATTTCTCTCCCCTCTATCACTTCACTTGTAGTGGCTTTTCTCTTCTTAACATTTTTGTTAGGACTCTGTTTAGTTGTTGAAGGCTTAGTGGTGTTACGCTTACCTTCTACCCATTGATCTGCTATTCAAAGACATAAAATAATTGCACTTTTTTGAAACATATACATTGATGATACACCACTGATGATACACTATTGACAGGTTTTGGAAATTCTATCATAACTATAATGGTGAGGATTACTTACTCACCATTGTGTTTTAAGCATCTTTTCGAAGCTTTGTCAAAAACATAGCGGTGAAGATTGCATCCTCACCGCTATGTTTCTCACAATGTTTGGAAACTCTATAGAAAATAGAATGGTGAAGTATGACAGTTGTGATCATCGCTTGTTCTAGTTCCATGCAAATGTAATCGATTGTTAAAATTGAGGTAAATAACGTACTCTCATATCAAAACTTAAGCAATAGCCTAGCATTCACATAAGCAACTTTCACTCCAAAAAACTCCACCATGTAATAAGAAATGAAATCTTCATGTGAAACAATGCAAATAAATGATGCCAATCAAACTCAGCAAGCAAAAAATTTACTTGGCATCAGATTTTCCTTCAAGAAAATAAGTGAAAATAAGTGAAGACACAAAGTAGGAACAAGTATTTCTCCCTGTTCAAGACTTAGACATTAGGCAACCTACAACCAGGTTTTCTCCTCATGGGGGTGTTTTTTGAAGCGTTTGGAAACGCTTTGAAAAATAGCTTGGTGACTTGCAGCCATGCCCCCTCCTTATCGGGGTGTTTTTTGAAGCGTTTGGAAACGCTGTCGAAAATAGCTTGGTGAGGTGCTCAACAAAGGGTATGTTTGGAGACGCATCATAGGGGTGTTTTCTATAGCACTTGGAAATTTTGTTCCAAAAACCATGGTGAGAACATACCTTCTCTCACTCTCTCTACATGATAGTGAGTGAGTGATTTGAAAAGTGAGATCCATGGTGCATATTCTGAACTCCACTCATAGCAGTTCCACACACACACACACACACACACACACACACACAGAGAAGAGACTAGTTGCTTGAAGCAGGCAGGAGCTAAGCAAAAGTATTCGAAAACTAAAAAACTAAACTCTGTATCCTTTCAAACTTGTGACCTTGGACCTCTCAAAAGTACACCTGGAGCCTTTAAAGTGCTTAGCAATATTTGGAAGTTGGGACCTTTAAAGCAAGTACATTCTCCATCAAATTTTTCTATCAACCCCAACGCGGCCATCATTGTTTGAGTGCCATCATTTATTTGCATTGTTGAGTGCCATCATTTATTTGCATTGTTTTACATGAAAATCGCATTGCTAATAAATTTCTGAATAAAATAGTTCATACACACACAACTATATCTATCTTATGTAACAAATGAGATATCATAGAGGAGGCCATCATTGTTTGAGTGCCATGATTTATTTGCATTGTTTTACATGAAAATCGCATTGCTAATAAATTTCTGAATAAAATAGTTCATACACACACAACTATATCTATCTTATGTAACAAATGAGATGTCATAGAGGAGGCGGAGAATTTCAGTTCACCGGTAGTTTCCTAAGCGTTTGGAAACACTGTGGAAAACACCTTGGTGAGAAAATCATTTTCAAAACAGATACACGGGAGCTTACTTGTTTTATGAAGTTCTCTTTGCTGAAATTGCTGCAAAACGCTCCAAAGTTGCTCTAAAATTGCTCTAAAAGATGCTCCAAAGCTGCTTTGAAAACATGCAACACATTTTTATGGCATTCTTCTACATCTCTTGCATGATTAATTGATGCCTTCTTGCATTTAACTTCTCTCTCTCTCTCTCTCTCTCCCCTTCCTAAAAACAATAGAAAGCTTACTAAACTTACATCTTTTTGTCAATCCAACTCAATCCAAAATAAGAATCTCTCTTGAGCATTCAACATCAAAATTCAGGTTACAGTAGCGCACATTAGTAGCATACATTAACATTTAGCAGAAGAGCACATCAGGTTTGTGCAGGTCAGGTTAGCATTTAGGTTTTCGCATCAGGTTTTTTCATCAGATCAGCATCAACGCAACCAAATTCAGGATTTCACACTCAGATTTGCACATTCAAGTTAGCATCAACGCATTAAAAGCATTCAAGTTTGCGCATCTCTCTCTCTCTCTCACACACACATAAAATCATGCGCATAGAACTTTCCCTTCAGAGCCTCACGTTACCTAGACTCCTTGTACTTGAAAACTCAAGTCTAGAGGTGTCCGTGTTGAGGTGCTACTTCAGTGCTGAGTTGTCCGTGTTGAGGTGTCCCACAAATTTGGCTCTTCAATAACCAATGATGTCCCACTATTTTGACAACTAAAAAATATGTCTCAAGATATGCCACGAAGAAAGGAAGATTAATAAGACTCAACTCTCATTAAAGTTTTCATAAAAGTATTAAAAGCAAACCTAACAATGTCTTTTTCTTTTCTACTTGTCTTTCTGTTGGTATCTTTTTTGCACAATGCCTTCTTCCATTGTCATTAGCTTCAAGAGATAATTCTTCCCAATCGATATGACACTAAGTTTTGTGAGGTTTCCTTAACTACTTTAAGAGAATACTTTCAATTGAATGATCAAAAAGTGGTTCTTTCAGCGTTGCCATCCTCTAATGACCTGGTTTTGTCTCAACCATTGGTTCGACTTGAGGATGGAACTAATGGGTACCACCTTCAAGACCTTAATGGTGGTTATTATAAAATATGCATCTTGGAGGCTCCTAAAGAAGAGATGGAGTTTAGTATCCTTAAAATCCTAGAGAAATTACCCCTTTTTAGTTCCCTTTATGTTGACTTGTTCT
This sequence comes from Adiantum capillus-veneris, assembly GCF_014529385.1. Classification (NCBI taxonomy): domain Eukaryota; kingdom Viridiplantae; phylum Streptophyta; class Polypodiopsida; order Polypodiales; family Pteridaceae; genus Adiantum; species Adiantum capillus-veneris. The sequence goes on along the minus strand of NC_140945.1, from coordinate 65,271,626 downwards.
CAGCAGAAGCTACTCATAATGGCTACTACATATTTGAGCTACCACCCTAAAGATGTTTCTACCATGAGGGGAATGTAACAAAGACTTGATGGACATGTTTAGACAACATACAAGACTTTCTCTATTGATGCATTTAGAGGAATGGTGAGACTTAGCAAGTGTTGTGGGCACTTGTGTTGCTACAATATTGATTGTGCTTATGCAAACAGGTATGAAGTTGTGAATGTGACTCAATGGAAAGGTAAGCTTTAAAGGGCACCACCTACTATCGGGCCACTAAACTCAAAGACTAAACCTCTCATTTGCAAACAATGTGATGAGCCACTTGAATGCATAAAAACTTGCAAATCATTCATGTACACTTGCATTCCATGAGAAAGAGACACTACGAGATGTGTCATCCACATGGGATTTCAAGGGATCATCTCAAAAGATGGAGGAGGCTGTAGAAGACAAAGTGGCCTACGGGAAAGCATTGATACTTCTACTTCATCATGGATCTATTTTTGAAGAATCAAAATGAGTCTAGCAAAACTCTCGTAGAGGTTGACTTGCATAAAGTATTAGAGCAGGTAACCCCCCTTTCTCAAAAAGCACAAGTGAGGAGGTCAATTCAAGTTGCAAGAAAGGATTTTGTTCAAGGGTATTGTGGCATGGATGCAATCATAAGACTAAAAAAAAGATGTCTTTATCCATTCATACAGAGTGTTCTGTTTCCCCATCATCAAGCCCATCAACTTGATGATGATAGTCAACAACATGCGTTTAAGATGTCTACAAAATGTCTAGGCTCCGGGTGGACCTTGTTAATTGAATGCTTCTAGGTGGCTCATTGGAGGGTCAGTAGGTACATTTTGATCATATACATAGAGTCAAAGGATGGTGCACAATGGGAGCCCATGTGTATGATCCAAGCATTCGCGAGTTGCTCACAATAGCAACTCCTGAGTTTAAAGTGCAAGACTAGCATGCTCAAGTTCAATTCTAGACAATGTTGAATGACCAAATGAAGCAAAATGGATTTGCACCTCCTAAATTTAGAGGATATATGTCTAATAAATCTCAATTAAACTAGATAGCAATTCACACGATATACTTAGGTGGGCCATAGAACAAGGTGGAGGAGAAAGAGAGGTCATGCAATTTTCATTTGGGAAATGAATATGGTGGAGCATACTAGAAAATGTATCAAACTTGCCTTCCAAGAAGAGCACAAGAATTTGTGTAGAGAGTGGAAAACAGCCTCTATTAGGATGGAAAGGAAACGATGCAAGCAATACATACAAACCTATTGGACATACATTCATGTGATTGAGAGACAACTACAAATTTTACAGCTATGGTTGGCATGGTGGGATGCACAAGCATCACACTGGGATAAATTGTTCCTCACTCAGTGTGGTGATCTAGGGTTTGCTCCCTCAATCAATCTTTCTTAATCCAAGCATGCAAGCTTGAGGGATCCACATGGAGAAAAAAATTATGTTTTTCTATACGAGGCCACAACAGTAGACCTATGCTTATCAGTGCAGCAAAGTGAAAAGTACAAATTGTTTATGGAAGGAATGTATCATGGAAATGGTCCAGACTTGAAACAACTAGCAGATAGATCAATGGGAGGCCATGGAAGTCAAGCCTTGGAGAAGAAAGTGATTGATTCGACTACGTCTATAATGGATGAAGCAGGTTTGAACTCCTCAGAGTACATGAGGACTGCCTATAGAGAACACTAGTGTATGTCTAAAAAGGAATCTGGATGCCTCAACTCCGACTCATGAAACAGATAGACATAGCTTCAGTATGGTACCTTTACAACCACTAGGTACATTCCTCAATGGCCAAGATTCAATCTCTTGAATTGAACGAGTGTGAAGTGGCAGAATTCAATTGGGCTATACATAGAAGATCTTCTAGATCCAAAGTGAATTGCTTTGGGTTGATTCCAGAAACATGTAAGAGAAAGGCTTTCAAGGTTTTAAATGATGAGGTCAGTCACCTTCTAATAGTATAAACTAATTTGTTGGGATTGTAGGTGAGAGATGTGGACTTGAGATTAATGTGCAAGGACGAGCTACATTGTCTGGTGATCCGCCACCTTTTTTCAAAGGTAGAAGTAAATTCCCAGGTGGTACACATGAACAATTTATATGGTTTTGCAATACCAATGTACAACATTCTTGGAATGTACATGGATCTATTGTTTTTCCTCCTGGTCTTGCACCTGGAGTCTGGCTCATCACCTTAAGGACATCTCTTTCTATTGAAGGGGCATCTTCCCTTCAAAGGGCAAGTTTTGTTCTAGGTGATAACTCACAAGATCGTTCAATTGAGCCAAGATCTCATATCCAACCTCCCCCAAGTGGAGAAAGACCGTAGAAGAGGGATGGTCGAATGGTGAAGTGGAGAAGAAAACTCATTAAAGATTTCAAGGAGAAGATAAACTTGGAAAACACAATACAGGTAGTGTTCCTTTGAGAGAACATAATACTCCCAAATGAAGTGCATGTTTTCTTCTTAGAGACAGAGGGTTCTAAGGCGCAAGGAATCTCATACTCCGTTACTAGCTAGTTTCCACGATGCACCTGTTAGGACTTTGTCAAATAAGATGCAAAGGCTTGTGTTTACATACCTTGCAAGCACATCTACTACAATTTTTTGATCACTCTTGGTTTAGATGCAAGTGTTCATCAAATTATGCATTAAGATGCACTATCAAACATCGAGCTATTTCAAGCCTTGCATGGAAGACGCGTTATAGCTTCTTGAGATTTTCTCATTTTGTATTTATCATTGTGTAGTTCTTTCAACATGTCTATCTACTTAGTTTTTTTGAGGATGATTGATTTGTAAGTTTATTTGGAGGACTAGAGCCTTAAACTTAGCATTGAAATATTTTGCAGATGCTTGACTATTTATATCAACAAGACTACAATGTTGTGTATATGGGCACATCTCTCTCTCTCTCTCTCTCCCCCCCCCCCCCCCCCCCCCCAAAAAAAAAAAAAAAAAAGATCAAATAGAGTGAAAACAAAAGTCACCAAAGTAACAAGCTTTGGTATATAACAATCACGACATCTAGATTAAAAAAGTTCATTTGGAGGACTAGATCCTTAAAGTTAGCATTGGAATATTTTGAGGGTGCTTGGCTTTTTATATCAACAAGACTACAATATTGTGTATATGTGCATCTCTCTCTCCCTCTCTCTCTCTCTCTCTCTCTCTCCCCCCCCCCCCCCCCCCCCCCCCCCCAACCAAAAAAAAAAAAAGAAAAGAATTATACAAGATGAATAGGAAAAACATTGAGATAGCAAGATTTTGCTTATGAAAATCAATGCATCTAGACTAACTCAGTAGTGAGAGGTGGAAATGATCAGATAGGGTGCTCCAAGGACAAAATCCATAGATATTTCAATTTCACTTTGATTTGTGTCATTGCTCAATTTCTCTCGCTCATGCACTGCTCGTTTAACGATAGGCCCCGCTGAGAGGGGTGATTGTTGGGGTCATCCCAACTTGCGCAATCACTTGAGTGTGAATTCTTGTAAATGCTTTTATAAGGCTCATCAAAATCTAATGATAACTCTTTTTCATTTGTACAATTTGTGTGCATCTTATCTTCTCCCCTCTCCTCTCTTCTCTTCTCTCTATCCCTCATAGCTATGTCAGTTCAAGAAGCAGTGCGCTTCCGCTTTGGAGCTCAACAACTAAGTCTTCATTGAAGCTCTCTTCCCAATTTGCCACGGGAAACTCATCATGCAACATGCTGACAACTCTATATTTCATTTCATTGGGAACTTTTGATCTTTTATTTAATATGTAGTGTAGAAAAATCTGAGAGCATAGGCTGCACATGCATGAAATCGCCTAGTTACCATCCTCATCCAAGATCAGGTTGCCACTAACGTCGATTGAGTATGAAAGTCCCTCCCTCCTAGGACAACTAAACTTAGGTTTTACTGCAAACATCTTGACAAGGGTGTCAAGTGGTGTCTCAAGAGGGGTCATGGCTATAGATGTCTCCATGATGTGATTTTGGGATCCGAAGGGAGGAGTGTTGAGTGGGGTGGGTCCCGAAGGAGTAGCTAGTAGTGTGTAGCTAGGAGTGCTTGATAGTCTAGAAAATGCTAGAATAGAATGTGACATCGTGGCCGATGTGGGGATAGGAAAAAAAGTGGAGGTAAAGAGCCTCGACTATGAGGCAGTTTGGAAGCGTTAGTGACGCCTCCTCCACAACGGCCCTTGCCTCCACCACTAGAGCGTTGTTGGTGCCCTAAGGGAGTGTGCACTCCCTCTATTTGACACCTGGATCTTGGAGCTTGGTGATTGTTCAAAAGTCATGACTCCAAATGAGTGGAATGAGGTGCTTGAGTTTGGCTCCGTGGTGGATGGCATTACACCTCCTATGCTCGGGGTCTAACAAAGTATAAAACGCATCTAGATCCATACGCTCATTAAAAAAAAAACACTTGATGTTAAAACATATTAATGACAACCATTTTATTCACAATTTGAAGTTAAAACAATTTGATTCAAAGTTTGATTCGTAATTGATTCACAATTTGATGTTTCAAAAGTTTAGAATAGAGACAAAAGGGGGAAAATTTGCTCAAATACAATATCTATGACAAAAGGGAGCAAAATTATTGAGATACAATGTTTGTGAATTTAAGAGATCTATCTCTCATCCTCACATAGCGCAGCATATCTCTCTATGTATATATAGAGCTCTCCATCTAAGCAAATGTCTGGAATTTTATCGAGGAGGTCCTCCGCATGCATCCCTCTTTTAGAAGCAGTTTCAGGCTCTTCTTGTGTCACATTCGTGGCTTCTTGTTTGTTTTCTACTTTGATTCTCTCTATGTATGCCAAGGTAACTGGAAAATTGTAGCCCTCGTACACCCATGCATTGCATGGAGCCACCTCTATAACATACCACCAGTTTGGTTGCAACTTTGTAGGATATGGAATATCATGTGCATTGAAATGATGAGAGTGATGCCGTGTGCTAGTCTCCATCCAACCATGCTTATCTTATAGCCTCCCCCTAGCATACACTCTATCCGGCCCTGCCAATGGACTTCCCCGTAGGACCCATTTCCTTACATTACCCCCCATTGGAGAATCATTTTTGTCCTCGAAAATGTAGGAAAATGTTTCTTAAGTGCGAAGACATTTTTCGTGTAGAACATGCTTCACGTCTATCTAGCCATTTTACCAACACGTATCGTATGACATGATGTCTGGTGCAAAGCTTGTGAGAATCCAAAATCTTTTCGGATTCATGAGGTGTGATTGGCAATTTGATAAGGTCAACTAACACGCCTGTGTTAATGACATTATCATTCTATCCTAGCTGTTTTTGTAAATGGATAACATGAAAAATAGGGTGAACTTGTGAGTGCTCGGGAAGAGCTAACTTATAGGCCACTTGACCTATACATTTGAGAATGGTAAACGGTCCACAATATCGTGGTGAAAATCTAGCAACTTTTCCCATTTTTAGACTTTTTGAATGCTCCGAAACCTTGAGGGAAACCTTGTCTTCTTCTTGAAAAGTAGCAAGACAGTGATGCTCATCTGCAAACTTCTTATATCAATCTTGAGCTTGATTAACATTGTGTCGAGCAACTCGAAGCATATCAAAATGGTCTTGGAGAAAATCCTATACTTGTTGTATCTTCTTTGTAGCCAACCTCATCGTAACAGGTGATCGAGGTTGAAAAACCATATAAAAGCTTAAGCGTACCAAACCCTGTAGTCACATGCTTTGAGCTATTATAAGAAAATTCCAATATAGGCAAATAGTCTTCCCAATTGGTTTGCTTCTTGCTAACATATGCTTGTAGCATATCCTCTAGCACTTGATTAACCCTTTGGATTTGACCTTGTGTTTTAGGATGATCATCCGTACTAAGATTAAGTGTCGTTTCCAACTTTTGGAATAAAGCTCTCCACAAGTGATTATTGAACTTTTGATCTTTGTCACTAATGGTACTAGCTAGAAGACCATAGAGTCTATATATATGCTCTATAAATAGCCATGCTAATTTTGGTCTCTTAACCGTAGTCTTAGTGGAAATAAATTGACACATCTTTGTTAGACATTCTACAATTATCCATATGGCATCATGGCCATGGTTTGTACAAGGTAGTTGTAGTACAAAATCCATAGAGATACTCTCCCACTTACCTTCAGGAATCTATAAAGGATGTAAAGGGCCACCTACCTTGAGGCTCTCTGCTTTATTAACTTGGCATTGTTGGTAGTTTAGTATGTACTCTTGAACATAATGATGTAAGCCTAGCCAATAAAATTGTCGTCGAACTAAGGGATATGTCTTATGAATACTTGGATGTCCACCACTTGGACTATCGTGGTCCACTCAAATATTATTTGGAGTCTTACCATACACCAAGCAAACTTTGTCGAGCAAATGGAAAAACCGAGCAAGACCCACCATAAAGACTGAACACTCAAAGCAGTTGAACACTCGTTTTAAACAACATATCCTCCCCTTTGTGAGGGTTTAAACTCTACCATATGAGTTGATAATAGGTCACACTAGATCGAGCATGTAGATCTTGCGAGCCCATGTGTAGGCACACCACTAACCCCACCACTCCCTCTTCTTGCTTTTTTGTGGAGCCTCAATGATTAGAATATTGGAAAATATCACACACATTGTCTATGACTCTCTCTCTGTGCTCAACTATCTTACGAGACCATCTTATATTTATACCAAGACTCAAAAGGCGCTCCATACCACATGAAGAAGCAACAAACATGCTTTTTTTTGGGCACTTCATTCACGTGAAGTGCCAAGAAACATGAAGTGCTTTTTTCTTCATACACATGAAGAAGCATTAAACATGCTTTTACTTGGCACAACATTATGCATATGTTGCTGGAAAGAGAAAATAGAGATATGCATTGTGGTGTGGTGCAGAGAGAGAGAGAGAGAGAGAGAGAGAGAGAGAGAGAGAGATCACTCTCATTGTTGTGTGCCACATGGAATTCTTGCAAGATACTGGCAAAATGCATAATATGTATAGCATATGTTTGTGCCCATTGGACTACCTTGGGTCTCAACCTTGCTCGACATTGCTGATACATAGAACTCTAGATTTGTACTCTCTAGCCCTCAAGCCGGAAGGATGCTACGCACAACTATTGGCTTTTAGGTGAAAAATTAATTCAGTTAACTGGTGTGTCTTAAAAAATCTACAAGCCTAAAGAAAAATCTCTCTCTCTCTCTCTCTCTCTCTCTCTCTCTCTCTCTCTCTCTCTCTTAGAAGCAACAAATGCTCATGTGTATGCTTGTTTCTCTCCTGGATGTGGAGAAGAAATATCTTTGCAGGTAAGAGGTCTTCACAGGCATGCAAGATGTTTTGTCTATGCTATCCATACTCCCAAAAAGGAGCTTGTTGCTCACAAGCCTAGGTGACATACATGTTGGGTTGAAGCTAGGCCTGGGTGGCACAGAGCCGGGGCAACACGTAGTGGATGTAGTAATCAAGAACAACCTAGATTTAATGTAATTCCAACTATAAATTTGGCGATTTACCTCTAAATTTTGAACTTAAAGGGCGAGAAAACCTTTAAAATTTTTAAAAAAGTAGTGTGATTTGGTGTAAAAACCTTCAAATTTAGTGTAGGTTTGGCAAGTTTTTGGACAAAAGTTTTTTTGGAGCACTAAGTGGATGACAAGCCGTGCACATTTGGGCACACATTAACTGAAGGCAAACTATTGCGTCTGCTGAATATACCATGCATTCAATCCATGTATTTTTGGATGCACAGGGCATAGGCTAACCGCAGCACAGCTAGCACAGCCGAGTCTGTCGACGAAATTAAGGGCTGAGGAAGGCATCAATATTTATTGCGCAACTGATCTGGTAGGCAAAGGGAAGCCGTGATACAGGTCTCAAGCCAACACGGTCGACTGGCGGGAGCGGCAACCCACGGGCAGCATATTCAAGCCTGTCGATGGAGTTAAGTCTTGAGGATGGCGTCAATTACGCGTAGGCAAGCACTGGCTACTGATAGACACGGGGTGGATATCCAACCATGGCAATCACGACTAGGGCTCAGAGCTTGAAGAAAAAGGTACTATGGCGTAGCGGATCATGATCACCCCTTTTCCTCTTCTACAAGTCAAGGGACACTTGATGACACTGTCCCGCGCCGACGCGGGACCGTTTCATGGAGTGTCCCATATAAACTGATTAAAAGCATGACCTCATTAAAACACAATCTTAGTCACGATTCAAGTCAAGCACGGCGTGGACGTAGGCAAATACTGGCTATTGGGAGTGATTGCCGTAGATAGATGCTGGCTGGATAGCCAATCATGGCCAGAGCTCAAGGCTTGAGGGACGAAGCATTATGGTGCAGCGGATCATGATCATCACCCTTCTTCCTCTTTTATGAATCAAGGGATACTCTATGAAATTGTCCCGTGCCAATAAAAGAGGAAGAAGGGTGATGATCATGATGCGGGACCGTTTCATGGACTGTCCCATATATACTAAGTAAAAGCATGAAGTCATTAAAATACAACCTACGTCGCCATGAACTCTACAAGCTTGAAGGTCTACTACACTTGGAACCGTTGTAGTGATGAACCATAACATATAGCCTCCTTCCCAATCTCCCACCCTACCGTCCTTCTCCTCTACCTTTTTCCCTCCTTTGTTGGCCTTCCATCACACCGTCTTCTCTCTCTCTGTCTCTATATGTGTGTATGTGTGTGTGTGTGTGTGTGTGTGCATACATATGTTATATTTATGTGTGTGTGTGTATATATATACAAGGCCCCAGAGACAAGGAGCTAGAGAATGCAGTTTGGAAGCTGCCTTGAGTCTTGGATCATGCACATAGAGCTTGAAGCAATCCTTGGGAATTGTTTTTTACAAAATTCCTGTTACTACAATTACTTACAAAAAATTTAGAAAACTTGGTGAGCATTTTTGCAATTTGACACTATATTTCCAAAATTTTATCTATAATTCCTTTCTTTTGCAAGACAAGGTATGATACATATGTTTCATCCGAGAAAAAATATATAGTTTAAATTTTTGTAGCCAAGGTAATTTTGATCATATATATACATGCCCATATATTGCTTAGTACATCCACGTTCTCTACTCTCTCACATCCCCCATTACTCTCATCATGTTCCACAAAGCGTGTAGTGACACAAGGCAAATATGCATCTCTCTCTCTCTCTCTCTCTCTCTCTCTCTCTCTCTCTCTACATTGCTAACATTTGAGTTGCAAGGCTTCTAAACCCTAACAATTAGCTATTACTCAAATGGAGCATCACCTTCTGTGGAGGCTACTCGGTAACTCAATCGCCAACTCTAGAATGCTTTTCACATATTAAATTATCAATGCCTAGTCACTATAAGAGGCTATTCATATTAGCGACGCTCACACAGCGACGCTCAAAATTTTTTTTCCCGGCATCGCTATGAGCGTCGCAAATTTACAAGTAAATTTGCGACGCTCATAGCGATGCCGGCTGGGCTAAAAAAATAACAGAGAGCGCCCAAAAACTCAGATCTCAGATCTGAGTTTTTCGGCGCCCTCAAGCAAGAGCAGGTAACGCTCTCCCTCTCTCTCTCTCTCTCTCTCTCTTTCTTCTCCACACACACACACACACACACACGAGGAGAGGAAGGAGAGCCAGGTATGCTCCTTCCCTCTCCTTACTCTCATGTTCCCTTCCCCTCTTTCTCTCTCCCTCTCTCTCTCTCTCTCTCTCACACACACACACACACACACATAGTGTTTTTGAGAGAGAGAGAGAGAGAGAGAGAGAGAGAGAGAGAGAGAGAGAAAGAGTACAAATATAAACAAAAACGCACACACACATACATAAACAAAGAATGCACACATGCATTGAGAGAGAAAAAGAGAGAGAGAGCATGCATAAACAAAAAACGCACACATTGAAAGAGGAAAAGAGAGAGAGAACATGCATAAACAAAAAACGCACACATTGAGAGAAGAAAAGAGAGAGAAAACATGCATAAACAAAAAAACGCACACACATTGAGAGAGAAAGAGAGAGAAACTAATTTAACGTCGTAGGAAACTAATTAAAATTAAAAGACCTAAAGATCTAGCCAACGAGGAGTTGAACTCAAGACCTATTATTCAAGAGGGAAATGGCATAACCAATCTATCATACTTGGCATGGGTGATAGAAAGGTTATACCATTTATCTCTTTTTATTGGCACACACATCCACACACGCGCACACACACAAGAAGAAGAGAGTTATAACGTCGTAGGAAACTATCCTAAAAGACGTTAAAGATTAGGTTAGATGTAGACTTACGTTAAATTAGATTTAGGTTTATTTAAGTTAAATTAGATTAGATTTAGGTTTATTTTTAATTAGATTTACGTTTATTTATGCTAGATTTAGATTTACGTTATATTAGATTAGATTTAGGTCTCCATAGACTGAGATGCCTGCATGAAGCGGGTGAAGAAAGCCCTCAATGGAATATAGGGTATTGCTGCCTTCACTCATGGTGGGCTCCGTCGATCCAAAAGTACTGGTGAAATGTCTTCAGAAGATAGGGAAGAAGGTGGATCTTCAGGGCGGCAAGAGTCACTACATCCCCGACACAATGACCATCTAGACAACCTCAGCTAGTCATTCAACAGCAACTTCAAAGTTAGTAACAAGAGCAAGAACGGTCTAAAGGGCCAATTGCTGCCGTCAGATGTGGATGGAGATGAGGCAGCGTCACCGCCGGAAGTTAACTCTCACATCTTTAGTGATGAGAATGCCAACTCTTGCCGAGTTATGTGAAAAATTATGTGTTAAATCAGTTTTAAGGTTCTTATAATCCCTGTTAGTTTAGTTCTTTGTTTTTAATATAACATAATTTACGTTAGATTTAGATTTATGTTATATTAGATTAGACTTAGGTTTATTTAGGTTTATTTAGGTTTACCCACACACACACACACACACACACACACACACAAGAAGAAGAGAGTTTTAACGTCGTAGGAAACTATCCCAAAAGACGTTAAAGATTAGGTTAGATGTAGACTTACGTTAAATTAGATTTAGGTTTATTTTTAGTTAGATTTACGTTTATTTAGATTTACGTTTATTTACGTTAGATCGAGTTCACGCAAGAATTACTTACGGTTTAGGGTTTAGAGTTAGACGAATAGTGAAAAGATCTACTGTGAAAAGATGTTAAGATGCTGTGAAGTGCTACAGCTAGAGAAGAGGCAAAGGGGTTTTGTCCACTACATGCAGTATCATGTAGACGTGGGTCTGTAGATTTCTTGTACCCACAAATATAGGTATTGACCAATAAAGACGAGATTATAACCCGGTGGTTCTGATCTCCGTGCACCTCTAGACCGAGGTGTGCGGGGATTGGACATGACTAGAGAATGTGAGGTAAAGAGAGAGAGAGAGAGAGAGAGAGAGAGAGAGAGAGAGAGATAAGACGAAGAATGCCAATAGAATATTAAATTTGTTATCCAGGTTATAAGATTTTTATCCTCATTATGAGTAGTGACGAGGATGTGGGACCGTCCAACCGAAACACCTATCTCTCAATGAGGGTCTTATGTCCTTGTAATCAATGCAAGCATGTTGTGCGACGGACAAGACATGTTTCTTTGCAGCACGTTCGCGAATTTGGCGAGTTCGATCCATCTATTATAGATCGAGTTGTTGCCAATTATAAATCGTTGGACTCTGACGCTGGCCAACAAGCAGCAATCTTGCAACCCAATAGACCTCTTCGCAGGCGCTTTGGTCAAGCAACATATGTGAGGCCACAAGATGTAGCCTCTGACAGCTCGGGGGATGATCATGCAGAGCACATTCCCAACGAGGCAATGTTTGAGCCCGAGATTGATGAAATGATCGAGACGATCATGGATTCAGAAAGGCTTATCTATGATGATATGAAAAGTGAAGCCGATACGCCATTGTATAATGGAGCACGTATGTCTAGATTGAAAGCACTCCTGGTTCTTCTCAACATGCAGGCAAAGTTTGGATGGAGTGACACTAGCGTCACAGCGCTTTTCAGGTGATCTATTACAATTAGTTTACTTTAATAAAACTCTAAATGTATAATGATCTGATAGATTTTTACACGACTGTATCGTATTTTTATGTTGTGTAGATTGCTTAAAGAGTACATACTACCAGCTGACAATGTGATGCCAGATTCCCGAGATGAAGCAAGAAAGATTTTGCGAAACTTGGCGATGGATTACAATTCTATCCACGCTTGTCCTAATGACTGCATTCTTTTCAGAGGGGAATACATAGACATGGAGAAGTGTCCGAAATGTGATTTCGAAAGATATCGAGTAGATCTCCACGGGACAAAAATTCCACAAAAGGTTTTGCAACATTTTCCTCTGCTTCCTCGCATCAAGCATTTCTTGGAATGTAAGTCCATGGCCGCCCTAGCATCATGGCATGAGGAGAATAAATCTTCGGATGGTGTGCTACGAATTCCTGCAGATTGCGCAGCCTGGAAACATATAGATGGAACATGGTCGGATTTTGCCAGGGAAGCTCGAAATTTGCGCTTAGGCCTGGCTATGGATGGCGTAAATACATTTGGTCAAAGATCAACATCTTACAGTGTATGGCCCGTTGTCATCGTCAACTACAACATTCCCCCGTGGTTGACTACGAAGAAGGGGCACCTATGGCTAAGCTTGATTGTGCCAGGGCAATATAAAGTGGGGAATATGGATGTGTATCTTCGTCCACTATTGGAAGAGCTACAACAATTGTGGATTGGCATAGAGGTGGTGGATATGAGCCGACACACAGGACGACGGAATGCTTTGATCAGAGGCATTCTAATGTGGACCATGCATGACTATCCCGGGCTAACAGAATGCTCAGGTGATCTATTGACACTCCTCACTCAGACACTGTAAATCTTGTTTTTTCCCATTGATCTATTATCATGTGTATACATGCAGGGCTTCAAACAAGCGGATACAGAGCATGTGTCACATGTGGACCTAGACTGAATGCACGTAGGGCGCCCTCACTGAAGAAGTAAATCTACGAAGGTCATCAAGCTAGTGACTTTATTTCTAAACGTTTGAACGGCCACTCATAATCTTTGTTAGTTGTAGTATAAGTCATACACAGCAGCATGGTGTAAAGGTCGACATTTTAGGGTGGAACGAATCGACAAAAAGCGTTTTACTCAAGATTGTGGAATCATGGCAAAATTTGAACAGTCTAGTCGACGACGTTCCTCTGATGCAGATCCTGTGGTGGCGGAACAGACTTACTTCGGCACGCTGCAAGAGATTTTGAGGATCGATTACAGAGGATTTTTTGTCGACTTGTTCGACGTGCAATGGTTCAAGATAATCATGGAGGGTCGCAACGCTACTGTGCGTAGAGGAGAGTCTGGTTTTCTTGAGGTGGATTCTACTAAGAAATGGACTGACCTAAGAGACACTTTCGTACTACCCGAGCATTGTGAACAAGTAAGTATGTAAAAAGTTAACATCCCCCTTTTACAAGTTATGTGCTTGAAAGCTCTCATGTAAGTTATGTGGCTCTGGCAGGTAATATTTCATCCTACAAAGTCTACATCAAACTGGTGGTACGTCATAGAGGTAGCCCCTCGTAGTGCAAGGACGTATGAAGGCTACCATGTGCCAATCACAACGGCATCAATGGAGGAGATCAGAGAAGATGCTCAATCAGAAGCCGCTGCGGTGGTGCCAGACGAGCATCAAGATGCTACTACTCTATATGGGGTGCATGCAGAGGAGCTACAAAATGAAATAGAGGATATGTTTTTAAACGGAGAGCTTTATATAGATATAGGAAGTTATGCTGAGTTATGCGAGGATGAGAGAGAGATCTCTTAAAGCCACAAATATTGTATTTGAACAATTTTGCTCCGTGTTGTAAAAGCTCTGGCTCTCTAAGTACCTTCCATGGTGTATAACGCTGTTTTCTACTCGCGCTCACATCTTTTGATTGAAAATTTTGAGTTTTCGACTTGCCTCTTCTATCACTCAATTCATTGCGTCATTGTATTTATATGCGTCATTACGTCATTGTATTTAATGGTCTTTGCGTCATTGTCTACTCTATTCATTCAATATTAAGTTTAAATATTCGTGTGTTTAATGCAGGTATGGATGATGAGGAGTTTCTTTCTTCTTTGTCACCGCAGCAGAGACAGTGGTACGTGGAGCGTCATCGCTCTGGCGCATCATCGCGCGTTCCTACTCCATCCGCATCTCCCTCTCTTTCGGAGCATTCGGCGCGCTCCGAAGCTTCGGCGTCGATGAGACGAGCTTCACACTCGTCTAGACACCGGCGCTCTAGTGGTGGCGGTGGCGGTTGTTGTGGGGATTCCGCCACCGATGCCTCCACACCGCCTCGTGTTCGACGAGGCTCTTTACCCTCCCCTTCTTTGCCCGCCCCCACACCAGCCACAACATCGCCATCTACGCCAGGTTTTGCACGACTGACTGTTCCTAGCAGCTACACACCTCTACCTACTCTGCCAGGAGCCACCCCACTCGACACTCCTCGCTTCGGGGCCCAGACGTCGGTGGAGACACTTGACGTCCGTACGCCCATCGACACGCCGCTAGAGACCCCTGCCGGGACACCCAGGTTCACGCGTCACCGGCCAGAGGGCTTGCCTTACTCCGTTGACTTCAGCGGCGGCATCATCATGGATGATGACGGCAAGAAGGTGATCTCGCGCATGCGTGGTCTTTGCTCTCAGCTGTTTAGACACTACATACTAAACAAATGGAGTGAAGTACCAAGTGATTTAAAAAACAGAGTCATCAGCATACTTCATGATGAGTTTCCCGTTCCAACACGGGATCAGCGCTTCAATGAAGACCTGATGAAGATTCGAATGCGCGAATACTGCAAACACAAGCGTTCTGAAGTGCAAAAAGCAATCAAGCATGGGTGGAACATGCCAGATTGGCTGGCCAAAGAAGATTGGAAGAATGCGAAGAAAGCAGCACGCGAGAATCCCGACAAGTGGAAGCAACAAAAGGATGCAGCTAGAGCACGAGTAGAGGCAGGGAGCTCGCACCACTTGGGGAGCGGTGGATGGGCATCATTTGAGGCCGATTTTGTAAGTATTTTCGCATTGCTCTTTATGTTCGATAGTTTAGGGTTTATGAGTTTTTTAATTCTAACATAATGAATTCTTTGTATGTTTTGACAGTGGTCGATGACAGGACGTGATCCCACACCGTACGAGCGCGAGTACGTAGGCAGGAAGGGCTTAAACGCCCTGATGGACATTCTCAGTTCTCGCGGCGGCATGGTTAGTATTAGGGTTTACTCTTTTCTATTTTTTGTATTGTTTTATAAATGTCGTTATATGTTTATACTTACTGAAAGCTGTCTTATTGTCTTTTTTTGCAGAATCCGACAGATACGCCGCTTGGACGCGATGAGACGTCTGACTAGACGACGTCAGTTTAGAGCATTAGTTTAGGGTTTCTCAAAGCTTATGTATCATGAGATGGATTTTATACGTCTTTTTGAACCATGTATATTATTACATTTGTCACTGCAGTTCATTTTGCCAATCAATTCTTTATGCCTATGATGTTGTACAATTGTCATTATTACATTTGTCAATCAATTCATTTTGCCTATGATGTGTACAATTGTCAATTTTACGCTTGTCAATTTTGCAAACAATGCGTCTTGTGGGTGACTATTTTGGGTCTATTATCTACCCTTGCACTTTTTTTAAAAAGTGAATCAAGTACAATATGGTTGATGGGTGGCAGGGCATTCAATGCCCTGTCACCAAAAAAAATTTCTCTTGGGCGTCGCTATAATCGTCGCTATTTATGGCTTTGTAGCGTCGCTATGAGCGTCGCTATAGACTTCTGTGTAAATGTCGCTATGACCGTGGCTATGAGCGTCGCTATGAGCGTCTCTATATAGCGACGCATATAGCGACACCTATAACGACGCTCTCGTAGCGACGCCGGGGGTTATAAAAACCCAGTGTATTTCCATCGCTAACAACGTCACAAGAGCACACAACCTCTTGTAGTGAGTAAAGATGAACCACATTAGCACATAATCAAGGAACACCACATATTGGCACATGGAGCATGAGTTTGATAAGTTCTTCTTTTAAGACAAACAACACGCATTTAAAGTTTCCATGCGCGCGCACACACACACACACACACACAAGGCAAATGCAAACTCAATTGTAGTATGCACTCTCTACTTTGGTGGAGCTAAGAAAAATATGTGTAAGAAGAGCATAACATAGGGACCAAAGCATGGTGAGACTCACAATTAAGTGTATACATTCATCTTTCAAGAAGAGAATAACATTTTATGTCATAAATGAGGAGCTTGGAAAGTTTTGTAGACCAGGGCATGCAGTTCTTGGAGATATTTCAAGTTTGGAAACTTGGCTACCATGATGTTGTGTTCCAACCTATGATGGCCAATTTGTGTGTGTTTCTCATAGTACTTTTTGCATTTTAATAGCCTAGGTAACTTAAGCAAGTACACATTTTGTATCAAGGTTTTGTCAAGATTCGCTCAAAAAATATCTCGCTCGGTTTTGTTCGCTCGGGATATGGATCTCCCCTAATATTTGGCGCCTAGTGTCTAAGTCCTTTGGCACACATACTTGACCCTTGTGGAGTAAGTAGCCATCGTCAAACAATGAAAAAATTCTTCGATCGCTTAAGCTTGTCCTGAGTAGGGATGGAGCTCTATGTGTTAGAGTTTTATTTTGAATGTGCAGAGACATGTTGATCAGGCCATGCAAAGACATGTGAGTGTAAGATATCCCTTCTTAAAATTGCACTCCACACTTCAGCATACGATTGATCTTGTGCACACTTTCCACGTAATGACTCCAAAAATACACTCTTTATTTATGTGAAAGCAAGTGAATTAATCTGAGGCATCCGGCTTAGTGCATCTACTACTACATTATATCGCCCTTTGCAGTATCATAGCTTACAATCATAATCTTGAAGTATCTCCGCCCATATAGCTTTACGACCCTTCAAGTTCATTTGAGTATTAAACCATTTTATACTCTCATGGTCAACAACTACTCCAAACTTGACACCATATAAATAGTGTCACCACTTTTGTAAACCGTGAACTATGGCATAGAGCTCCCTCTCATAGAATAATTTTGTTGAGCTCTATCCAACTTTTTACTTTCAAAAGCTATAGGTCTTCCCTCCTAGAGAAAAACCGCACTAGCTGCTTTATCACTGGCATCAATCTCCACCACAAACGGTTTAAGTGGGTCAATGATTTCTAAGATGGGAGTAGTGGCTACAGCTACCTTTCGCTATTCAAAACTGCATTGTTGGGCTTCTTCCCAAGAAAAGGTCTTACCTTTTTCTTTAAGTTGATGCGTCATAGGAACAACAATTTTGACACAATCACGGATATATTTTCGGTAGAATCCCACCATGCCTAAGAAGATTTGAAGCTCCTCAATCGTGTTGGGATGTGGCCATCGAAGAATGGCAGTGACCTTGTCAGTGTCCATCTTGATGCGAGATTAAGAGATCACATGACTGAGGTAATATATCTTTTCTTTAAAGAAACCACACTTGCTTGGCTTAGCATACATGGCGTGAGTTCATAGCTATTCGAACACTAATTGTAAGTGTTCTATATATTCATCTTCAATCTTACTCTAAATGAGAATGTCATCAAGAAAAACCATAGTAATTTTTCCAAGATAGGGACTTAAGACACTTTCCATGAGTTCCATAAATGTATATGGAGCATTGGTTAAGCCAAAAGGCATAACCAAAAACTCAAAATGCTTGAATCGTGTTCTAAAGGCAGTTTTAGAGATATATTTTAAAAGGATATGCACCTGGTGGTATCCTGAACGAAGATCTCTGTTTGTATAGTATCTTGCCCCATGGAGTTGTAGGGGATAAACCCGGCAGTAAATCACCTTGCAAAAGAAGAAATTAAACTAGAGTTATGCTGGGATGAATCTTGTAATTTGTTTAATTTGTGTTTAACAACAGTTGCATGTTGCTAATTGAGAGTACTTTGCTTTGTAGAATTGTTAGCACTTTGCTTTGCGTTAAAATTCATTTCACTTTGCACATTATAACTATAATCCATAGCACTTTTCTTTTCATTAAAGTTCATTGCACTTTGCATACCATAACTAGAATCCACCCACAACACTTTTATCTTGAGAATTCACAAGACTTGGAGACAAACAGAAACACAAAAAGACTTCATCTATTAAATCTGATTTTTGTAAAATAGAAAGCTTGGTTTTACATATAGGAGGTACAGTAGATGGTATTTTTTTCTCACCAAGAAAAAGAACATGTTTACCATTGTCCATAAAGGATAAGGAGTTATGTTCATAACTAGTGTGCAATGTGTTTCATAAACCACTCCCGTCAGTCTCACATTTCATGTCATTGTAGGCAAACCTTTTGGAATCCATAATTGTCTCTATCATTTCATTGATCTCGGGCTCAAACATAGCCTAGTTGAGTATGTTCTCTGCATGGTCACCCTCTGATCTTGAAGAGGTTGCATTTTGGGCCCTCACATATGTTGCTTGAGTAAAGCACTTGCGAACACGTCTATTAGGTTGCAGGATCACTGCGTGTTGGCCAGTATCAGAGTCCAATGAGTTGTAATTGGCAACAACTCAATATTTAATAGATGGGTCAAACTTACCAAACTCATGAGCGTGTTTCTAAGAAACTCACCTTGTCTGTTGCATAGCATGTCTGCATTGATTACAACGACATTAGATCCTTGTTGTTGCAAGATAGTTATCTTGGTCAGAGGCACCTATATCATTGTCACTACTCATAATGATTGTGAATACCCTGAATCCTAAATTAATCATAAATTTACTCTTTCCTCTCTCTCTCTCTCTCTCTCTCTCTCTCTCTCTCTCTGTGATAGAAATAAAAAGACCATAGATCACATTGTAAACTACCTCACATTCTCTAGCCATACCCAATCCCTATACATCTGGGTATAGAGGTGCATGGAGATCAAGACCACCAGGTTATAATTTTGCTTTTATTGGTCAATGCCTATGTTTGTGGGAAGAACAAATTTACACACCCACATTTATATGACAACCCGTGTAGTGGCAAAGACCCCTTTGCCTCTTGTTCAACTCTATTTATGCCCCTTTGCCTCTTGTTCAACTCTATCCATGCCCTAGTAAGTGTAAACTGCCTCAAGTTCTCTAGCCATTCCCAATCCCCACACACCTCTGTCTAGAGGTGCACAAAGATCAGGACCACTCGGTTATAATATCGTCTTTATTGGTCACATACATGACCTTAAATATAAATAAATAAATAAATAAATTATATATATATATATATATATATATATATATATATATACCGCACGCATTTTCAAACACGCACTCTTTTCCTGAGCACCACACACATTTCACCCAATTGAATATATCCTTGCATTCATTGCATGTTTTTAAAGGCGTTTTTGAAGTCCACAACGTTTTTGAGATGCAAATATGCAATGGTCTTCAAAAAAAACTTTCTTGCAAGCATTTGAGCATGTGAGATACATATTCTTCTCTCTCTCTCTCTCTCTCTCTCTCTCTCTCTCTCTCTCTCTCTCTACCTACTTGAACCCATGGAAGCTACATTTAAGTTCCCATGCGCGAATGGATCACGAACAAGTCATTCCAAAGTCTGCATCATTTTTTGAATGGAAAAATACTTGCGAACGTCATAAACGACTTTCGATCCCGCAAGCGGTTTGTGCATGTGAGCTTGCAAACAACTACATACCTAAACCTAGCAATCTACATGCAAGCTATTTGTGCAAGCTCATATGCACAAACAACTCAAGGATAACCCGTATACAAAGTTGATGTTGTTTTAAATCATCCTAGACCCTAAACCTAAACCTTCACATACATATACCTTGTAGTGGTTGTCACATGCATAACCCTAAACATACATATACATAAATCGCACACATTTCCAAGCACATACTCTTTTCCCAAGCACCACACACATTTCACTCAAGCAATTGCATCCTCGCATTCATTGCATAATTTGAAAGGATTTACATGGTGGTGGCAATGAGCTATCTAAGCTTGTTGTGAAGAGATGTTGAGCAAAGAGCACAATAAATTAAGAAGCTCTTCTTAAGAGAACTCTATAGCAGTGGGAGGACTCTCCCACTATGTACAACACAAAACACTATCTCCACTTGCATCCATCACTATGGAGAGAGGTACATACCTAATCATCCCTCTCTCTACCTACAGCTAATTATCCCTCTCTTTATAGAGAGGTAGAGAGGGGTAAGTTGAGCACGCAATATTATAGAAATTATTATTATTATTGGCCAAAAATTATTCAATTTTTTCTCCCTCACTTGAACGATTTAGATTCTAACCATACCTCATGATGATAGAGATCTGATCTGTTTAACTCACAATTATGCCAAAAATAAGAGATAAATAAAAAAACCTCAAACATTCTTTTTACAATATATGTGAATTCTAACACTCAATTCACTTTTCATATGGTTTTCTTTGCGTGTGTGCCGCCCCCTCCTAAGAGGAGTCTTCTTGGATGAAGAGCATGGCACATAAGTAAAAAAGAAGTGCATGTGCATGGTCATGTAATAAGGCCCTATTATGGCAATAATCTCAATGAAATTATAAAACAATATGTGGTGCAGGAAGCATGTCTAGAGCAATGTGCTTAGGGATGATTGTTGTCAAAGCTTTCTACCATGGTGATCATTTAAAGATCAAGTTTTTCAATTGGAAAGCACGATCCTTGATGAAAAGCGTGTAAGGTGGTTTTGTGTAATTGTGATGCTTAGGCTTCCATACCTACACTAGCTACAATGCACTATTCTTTAACGTTTCACACCTTATGGCTCTTGAGTGGGGGGTGGAAGTTAACTTAATGAGGCTGGATCCTTTTGCCTCGACAACCAAACCCATTGTGCATTGGATTATTGAGGACTTGTATGCAAACATTTGGTAGGAATCCCTTTGTAAAGGTGTTGTTTTAATGGCTAATAATTGTCTTTGACAATGGGATTTGTGGTGTATTAACTTCGATGGAGGTTTGAATCATGGTGTAGGTTTGGGAATCCTAATAGAAGTAGATTTCTTGTGAGGCAATGATTTTGGTAACTACAACACATAGCGTAGTTTGTGGTATTTTGTGTGGTATTTCTAGAAACAAATGTGATATGTAGATACTACTAGCACAACCAGGAGGTAGAATAAGTCATTGCCAATAATGCACACAACTAGGACTACTGACATGAGCCAAAGGGGAAATACATATCCATGATACTATCGATATTAGCCAAGGGGGCTCAGGGGGTTCACTATGTGTAAAACTACCATATCACATGCGTTCAAGATATGTTTGTAAAACCCCTTATCTGTGAATTTTTTACGAAATAAAATGTACCCTTTTCTTTTAAAATCTGTAAGTTTTTTTCAAATTTAAAAAATAGTATCCTTTCTGTATATATGTTTCTGTAAGTTTCAAGAACTTTAAATACCCTTCTGTTGAACTCACGTGATAGGTTACATTTTTCTTAGGTGACCTACCCGGGCAAGGGGGTAACTTATGAGAACAGCCAGTAGTGTTGGTGTTTACTAACATCACATAGAAGGTTGGTACTATGAATGCAATCTAGATAAAAACTCAAACATGGACTCAATAGCACTAGCATGCACTATGCAGACCCTTATTCTAATTGTAGTGGGGACAAGTTCATAGTGCTAAAATAGATTAGGCAAACTTTTTTGTATAAAGTTTTTTTTTACTTCCATTTTAAAAAAAAATGAGCTTTTAAATAAATAAGTATAATTCAATAATTGAAGCATAGGTATACAATACCATATTTTAAACCCTAAACCAAAGTACTTCAAAACCATCAATTCTAGTTACTAAACCTTAAAAAATTGAATAAGATTAATTCATAAACCTTAATTGTTAGTAAATGGAAATTTTGAACTCTAAACTAAACACATTAAATGAAAAACTCAAAAGACCAAATCAAAATCCATAAACATTAAACCTTAAACCATCAACACTAAAATATAAACTATAATTCCTAAACCATAAACGTTAAGTGAGGCATGTTCTTCTCATTCATCAACGCTCTATGAATTGTTACCATGTGCCTGTCCTTTTACTCAGCAACACCATTTTTATGAGAAGTATATGCGCATGAAAATAGCCTCTAAATTCCATACTTTTTTTATAAAACCATTGATTTCATTAGAAAAGTATTCTCCTCCTCCGAATAACTTCAGTCAATTTACATGTTTCCTAGTCTATTTTCAATCATAACTTTGAAATTCTGAAAGTACATAAACACCTCACTTTTTTGCTTCATGAGATAGACCCATACTTCCTTGTATGGTCATCATCCACCCATATACAAAATCTTTGTGAGACCACATACATATATATGTATTAAATCCAGTACATTTCTTTTAACATGCTTATCACATGACGAAAAGATGCTTTGATTTCTTTCCAAACTGATAAGCTTCATAATTGTTTTTCATTTTAGCAACTTTAAATGTTGGTAAACTTATAACCATCTCTTTTTAGTTTGAATCATCTTGAGACTCTATAAATTTACATGCCAATATGTTTGTGCCAAATCTCAATATCTAGAACAACACCTACACCTTGTCTAAACATGATAGCACTCACCTAGGGCATATTTACATCCAAAGTAGACAATCTTCCAATTTTGTTTTCTTGTGCAACCTCATAAGCTCTTTGATAAAGAGAAAATTAGAGTTAAACTTGACGTGCAAACGTTTATTAATAACTTCCCAAAAAAAAAACAAGTTCTTTCTAATGCTGGGTACATGCATTACATCAACCAGGCACTTTAATTTATGTCAAGGCCATGCCAAGGACCGTTGGTGGCTACACCATCTCCAAATGGATACACCACAATTTTGACACCCCTCTCACTTGAGACCGACACCAAGACAAGAGTACTCCTTCTCTTCTATGCCAACTCAAGGGGGTGATAACATTCACTTCTCTCATATGGAACCCTTAACCCCACAAATCGATTATCTTATGGATTCAAAACTTTCCAATCGAATCCATCAAACTAAATTTGAACTCTACCTTCTAGGATCAACTAGTGAGAGTTTTCTAATTCACCCTTGATTTAAGGTCACTGGTGATTTCGTCTCTGTTATGATTGAGCACAATCGTCAGTGTATTCTCCTAAGATGAGTGTATTTATTAACTATATGAATCCCTCGTTCCCAAATTTGATTCCCACTCCGTAGGTTGGAATCCTTTTTTTGCATTCTTGACTTAGATTAATGGTGGACAACATAAAATTGGGTTCCACTTTACGGCCAACAACTTAAACCCCTAGAATCCATTCTTCCACCAAACCATTTGGTAAATGCACCTTCCAAGGTAGTACTACGATACTGGGAAAACAATATTCCAAACATGTTGAACCAAGAACAAATTTCAAGCATTTGAAATCAGCATGCAAACTGTTGCATACCCTTGCAAGTGTGCATTTATCAAATTGGTACCACCTTTTTTTATTTTAGAATATTTTACATTCTTTTTCCTTTAGTATTATTAAAGTTATCTAGTTATTTTTCAAGAAATCACATATACTTCTCCAAGCATATCCCTATCCTCATCCTAGGAATTGGGTATCATGTCTCCTCCACCACACGTGGAAGTGGCGCCTTCACACAATTTTCAATTCTTATTTTTCTTTATCTTGTGTGGAAAAATCTTACAAAAATAATCTTCTAGGTTCTTTTTAAATCAATAACCCACAAAGCAGAGCAAAGGTCCGGCTAATGAGGACAATTGTGGAATAACCCATTCAGGTTTTCTAGACTTTCCAAGGTTCTTTTTAACCAAACAATTGGAAAATTTCCTTGATTAAATCACGTCTTTCTCCCTTATCCGATCCCTTCTTGGATCCATTTTCCTTCCTCATTTTCTCATTTACATCAGGCCTATCTAGACTAAGCCAATTTCCAGAGGCATTCGCGGATCTCACCACCGGACCAGGACTCACTCCCAGATAATCCCATTTCTAGGGCATTGAATGAACCTGAGCTCAAAACATAGACTAATGGTTATTAGGACCATCCCCCACAGGTAAACATTTGCATCGACCTTTTCTAAACATGTAAGACAAAGTTCACATTTAAATCTTCTATGGGGGCTATCCACATTAAATCTTCTTGATAATTTTTTAATCCTAGTTGGAATTTAAATTAGGTTCATTGAGTTATAATCACTTAGTTCATACTTCCTATAATTTTTGCTCAAATATGACCTTAAGAAAACAACAAGTCTCTGGGACGTTAGGGTTTTGTCTCGACGTAAGTTTCAAGTTAACCCCATCTTGGGAAAATATCATTTTTTTGTTGCATCAATTTTCATCCATGGGGCATCTTCATGGAAACGATGCAAGTTTTATGTTCAAAAAACATGGTCACATCCATGGAGGATTTTAATTTTGTGAGATTTTACAACTAAGACCTTTTTTTCGAGCTTTTGAACACTTGCATAGCACTAATGATATCTTTAACAAGTATGACATGGAAAAATTCAACAGTGCATATGGAATTTCTTCAATTCCCAAACATTTATAAGTGATATGAATGCAAACACTATTTTTCTTAAGAAAAATGTAACTTTAAAAAAAGCAACATTTATAGTCAATCTAATGAAATTTTGTCAGAGCCTCCTTTATACAAAGACATCTTTTTCAAAAAAAAAAAGTGCACCCTTCCATTGTCTCCCACATGGATTTCAACCACCTAATTTATTTTTTCAAAAAATCCATCCACCCATCTTGGGATCCCACATGAGATTTAAGGATTTTTGCACACATAACAATGAAATCATAAAAATGAAATGTAAAGTGAGAGTAGCATAGCAGATAAACACCCTAAACCTCAAACCCAAACTACATTCTATACCTGTTATGTAATACATCAATGTCATACCACACAATCACCAAAATGCCATGTCGATGTCATATGGCTACCATGTACATAAAAAACATAAATCAAAACATCAAACTTTCATGATTGAAGAGTGTTTCCTAACTGAAGTGTGAACTCGCAATCAACATTTCACTGGTCCACATGCAATGTCGGACAAACATATTTCATACTACACATCATCTAGCTCTAGACACATGCAATGCCCCATATCCTTTGCACAAGCTCGATCTAAACCACCACACCTTGCAAACAAGTCCAAAACATAGTCAAAAGGGTCGGTAAATGTTGCTAGCAACCAATTGACCACATAAAAAGTCATTTAGAAACTTAATTCAAACACACATATGCCAGAAAACTGACTCGTGTCATTCATATACTAGTCTTACCAAGAGAACATAGAAGACCTCTTTGAACCACCTGTAACAATGACACCACCAATGTCCACAGGGAAGACTAAATCATCCACCATGTAGCTACAATCCACTGGAAACAATCTCTCATCATTTTTCTCTCCTGCCTCTCTATCATAGTGTGGCACGTGATTCCCAACATGATAGCAAAGACACATGGTAAGACCAAGCACCTGCATTAGTAAGTAACTTAAAAAGTGAATGACTTTGTTGTTATAATGTTTTTAATTGTGAATTTAAATTAGGAAACAAAGTATCTAATCTCACCACCTCTCTAGTGAGTGGATGTTGATGTGCCTTCTTGTTACACATGAGGGTCCATGTACGTAAGAGCACAAGTCCTATCCTCGTTGCATCTGCAATAAAATCTCCAATTTTCTTTGCCATGCACATGGTCACCAAAAACCCCTCATCGGCCAAAAAGTCACGTGCCACATCCATGCACCCTGTCACTAAATCCCTAGAAAATGTGTTCCACTTGGGAACACTCATTCCCTCTACAAAATAGATTCATGGTATGTAGAGACACAATCATAGTGAGCTTCAAGTGCAACTTCAAATTGTAGATACTTACCCAATGGGATTGGTCCTAGACCATTGGTCCTAGACCATCCACAAGTAAAACTGTAGGTAAATCTACAAAGATAAGCCTAGAAACCTCTTAACATGGCAAACCATCTCTGCTATATAGATTTGTAGTTTGCATTGCAAAAGTTTTTTGATGCAACAAGAAAATCAAACATAATATACCTGGTTTAGAGTCTTTGAACTATGCAACATAGCATTCAAATAAGTATTCATTACCCAAATCTACCTATCAAGGGCACACTTGTCAATTTGCAAGATATCCACAAGTAAAACATCAACAACAGTTTGGTAATGGAAACTTACAATTGTTATCCCAAAAAGAATTGAAGTAGAAAACAAGGAACACACATTTGACAATGAAGTTCTTAAACTTACCAACAAATCGTGTGATATGCCTTTCTCCCAAGCCTCACACCCAAGTGAAGATGAGACAACAAACAAAGTAGTATACACCAACGAGGATGTAACGGGGAACCTTAGATGAGGGTTCCATAAGAGGTGTAGTGGCTGCCAAAGAGTACATATGAGGGGCTCCTTAGATGGCGCATGGGAGGCACCCTATATAGATGTACTAGGAGGTTCCATTTTCCCTTTACCCTTCTTTAGAGCATTGCTTGCATGTGGAGTGTCTTGAGAACCACTCCCAATGGTGAGTTGAGTACCTCCTTGAGAGTCTAGAGGAAGAAACTCTTCTTGTGCTGCTATTTAGTACTCATCACTCTCATTCTGGAACCGTGCAATCATCAAAAAACATATAGCATAAGACATAAGCATATTGTTCATGCATAAGAAAACAGTAGTCACAAGTAGTGAAGTACTTACTCTCCCATAATAGCATCTCTTGCTTTGGAATAACTCCCACAGAGGATATTCTATCCACCAAGGGAAAATATTTTCCTCTCATGTGGTCACATTCCTCTGTAGCGAGGAGGGAGAGTACATAGTACTCTCCTCGTACACATTAATCAAGTCCCTAGAGAATAATGGAATTTCATCCAATTGTTTCTCCTCTACACATTGTGTAATCCATCTTCATAATTTTTAGACCATATATGATGGAAAAATTCTGCCATAACTTCCTTTGAATGAAGAACAATTTTTTGAAAAAAAAATTTATAGACCCTATCTCGGGCTCCCACATGGGAATTAGCATGGTCATTTGTATTGCAAACTTTTTTCAAAAAATCCATCCACCCATCTTGGGCTACCATAAGGGATGCAAGGATTTTATGTAATGCTACCAACAATCAAATAACCACACTTGGGCTACTATCTTGGGCTACCATAAGGGATTCAAGGATTTTATGTAATGCTACCAACAATCAAATAACCACACTTAAAAATTTACTACCCCATTTTGTTGAAGAGTACAACATAAAGTGACAAAACTTCTTTTTTCTGAAAACACAAGTTCAAGCATCTTCTCACTATTGTCGGAGGACTTCACTGCATCCATTAGCTAAGGAAAATCCTACATACACATTGACAAACAAAAACCATAATCAATCAAGTTGCTCTTGTGTAAACTCAAAAACATCTAAATCAGTTAAGTGCAATTCTTAAATACACACCTACAAAATGTGATTCTTCATGCTAATCTTGTAGGATTGATCAAAGGAATTTGGAAGCTATGGACCTTCTAATTGCAGCCTCTCAATTATAAGTATAGCCTCCCCATGGAAGTGATCCCAATAAGTTTCTTTCTTCATGTAGTCCAAAAAAGTTTATAGTCTTCAAAATGAGGGTATTGTGGATCTTTAGACTTAGTGAGACTCATTAGATGTAAAATTATCTTCTTTCTACAATAAAGTACAACAATCATATCAAACAAAACATGAAATAGAAAGTATATTAGTGTCAAGCAAGAAAGAAAGTGAATGATCACCTCTCCAAAGTAATCTTTGAGCTTGTCAAACAATAGAGCTTATCCCTAGTAATCTTAAGCATGCCAGGTTCATCCCATTTAATGCTAAACAAAAATTTGAAGAACTCATTGCCATTGAGAGGATTGGCAATCCATAGGTACTTGTATCCCCTATCCTTCAATCTCTCCTCCCCCATTTTAGTGGCCTTGTCTAGCCGCTTATTCCTCTCAAAATCAAGTAGACCAAGTGCATCAAGCTTTGCTTTCGCTTTGGACATAAATGCACTAAACTCATCCTAAAACAAAAAATCTGATTGAAACCATGAAAGTGACATATATACGCAAATCTAAGAATATGTAGTGTAGGTATCACCTTCCACACTACTTGAGAGATGATTCCACATTGCATGTTGTACCATGGTGCAGCACCATGGTAATCCCTTGCCTCCGTAGTCATCTCCACTCTGGCCCACTCTCTCATGTTGGGTGACAATTTGTCAAGAAGTGATCCTTTATTTTCCATGCCAAGTTTTTAAAACATATAGACTTCATGAGTGATGTTTGGCATGATGTGTGCCCTATATATGCTGGAAACAAAAAAAAAAATCAAAGAGATGAACACAAGCATTGTTGCAAGACATGTTAGTAGGTTAAGTGACTAGTAAACTTACACATTGGAAGTTGTGAGCGGGATGGAAACACACAGAACGCATCTATAATGACCCAACACACACTCTTGGGATGATATACACACACACACTATGGGGCACCACTTGGCTTACACAACCCACCTGGCCGAGATAGGGAACACACCTACAGAGTGAGAGGAGAGAGACTACCCATTTACCCACTCCTCACACACACACACACACACACACACACACAAAACTCAGCTCAAAAGAGGAGAATTTCTGATGTTTAGATACAAGTGAGCTTGGGCCAACACCAATGGGGCAAATAGCTCACACAATATGGGTAAAACATGAGAAATACAATCACAAATTGGAGCAGAAGCTTCTTTCATAGGAGAAACTTACGCAACCAAATCAGAAGAAAAAAAAGTGATGAATTTGGCAAGATAGACAGCACCATCGCATCTGAAACGGCCCAAAACCCTAGTCGACAATGTCAAAGTGCTCAAATCCAACCTCGGATGAGCAGTTTACGACCAAAATAGGCTCCAAAAACAGCAAAAACACAGTTGCGGCTGTTCCTCCTCTTCTCTCCACTTTTTTTCTGGTCTTCTCTCTTTTTTTCAGTTCCCACACTTAGATATTAGTTGGGCACCTTTGGCCTTTTAGTTGACCTCAAACGGACCCCGAACAAGCCAAAAAGTGGCCTCGCAGTGCATAGTTGTCACCCTGCTGCATCCATCCGCACACTTGGTACTCAAATTTTTTCAATAATTCATCCCACCACCACGTGAAGTGGTCCCCAAATATAGTCCTTATGATGACCTTTCTGCATAATTATCACAAGAAAGGACCTTTTCGCATAATTATCACAAGAAAACACCCACGTTGTGTCCGTACTCATCCACGTGCAAGTATTGACCCCATTCGACCTCTGACGCCACTAGATGCAATCTGATGCACCTGCTTACCTCATGTCGATAGCCCGTGGATAGCTTCCTTGAGAAGTTTTACGCACTACCAAATCCTCATTATTATAGAAAAAACACACTGATTCTGGTGACAGTGAAAATCGATGCACTATGTACATGTTGCTCTACTTGTACACATGTGGGCCCCACATAACCGCCTGGCTCTGAAGAATGGGAAATTCCTTATTTGATGCACCATGCCTGTGTATGTACATATGCACAATCACTTCTTTCAAAAAACTCATGACATAATTTGCCCATCCCCTAGCCTGCTAGATCATTCATGATCAACAACAGCAAAAAGAGAAATGAGACTCGCCACATCATAGGTCTCCTCATCCCTCACATACATTACTTGTTCTTCAGACAACTCATCTTGATCCACCATAAACAACATGGCCTGATATAATTTAAGACGCAATCCCTTTACCCTTTACTTATGTAGGATTCCATCCAGGTTAGCCAACTGATATGTGCCATTTGGAAAACACTCCACTACCTTGAAAGGGCCTTCCCACTTAATTTGAAACTTCTTTTGGAAGGTGTTGTCCAGCTTACTGTTGTAGCACAAAACCAAGTCATGCTTCTTGGTACCCTTACTTTTGACCTTTTCATTTATCTTTGCCAAAGCCCTATCTTGCATCTGCCCATAATGTTCCAATGCACTCATCCTATACAGCTGAACCTCTTGTAACTATAAGAGCCTCTCTTTGAATGCATCACTAGGTGGCCCAAGCAACTTCTCCAGCATCTTTACTGCAGGCAAATCTACCTCCGTAGGCAATAGTGCTTCCTTTCCATATACCAAATGAAATGGAGTAAACCCTGTACCTGTCTTCACTGAAGTACGGTAAGCCCATAATGCACTAGGCAATTCCAAATCCCAATTCTTTCCTTGGTGCTTTGTCACTTTCAAAAGAATTTGTACCAACTCACAATTGAATCTTTCATTCAAGCCATTACACTGTGGGTAATAAAGAGTGGTATGTTGGTGCCTAATCTTCATCTTTGCGCATAAAAAGTCTAGCAGTTTAGCTCTAAATCCTGGCCCCTCATCTGAAAGTAGCTCCAATGGCACCCCAAACTTGCAACATATTTCATCATGCACATATTTTGCCACATCCTTTGTAGTGATCTGTTTTACTGCTATAGCCTCTACCCATCTAGAGAGATAGTCCACTGCAGTCAAAATATAGCTTTTGCCCCTGCTTGTAACGGGCCTATTTCATCAATCCCCCACTTTTCAAACACATCAAATGCCATAATGGTTTTTCGTAGCTCTGGCTTCAACACTCTCTTCTCAAATGCTTGACACCTATTCCAAGGCCTACACCAATGGTGAACATCCTTGTGCAAACTAGGCCATACATACCCCTCTTGCAAGATCTTATGCAACGTGATCTTTAGAGCAAAATGTCCGCCACATGCACCTTCATGATTCTCTTCCAACACTCTATAAAGCTTCTCCTGCCAAGGTACACGTCTCAACATGAGATCAACCCCTTTCATGTATAAGACATCACCAATCAATTTGTACCTGTATGCTCTACACAAAAATCCATACTTCTTAGACTTCTGAATGTCTTTCGGAATGATTCCTGTTAGCAAAAACTCCTCTTCTTGAGCCAAACTTTCTCGGCCATGATAAAGAGGTAAGTTGGTCCTCAACACAAATAGCTCCCCAATCATGATTTGAGTTGCTTCATGTGCCTCTCCATTTAGAGCACGTTCTATGTGTTTGATGCTCCATGCTTCAAACTTTTTTAATAGACCTTTAATTCTAAAACACATTTCCTTCAATGAGGTGTTCTTGCTCTTCCACACACCCAGCACTTGCTTCACAACTAACAAGGCATCACCTTTTATGCTCAACCTTCTAGCCCCATGCTCTAGATAAATGTTTAATCCGGCTTCCAAAGTAGCATATTCAGCCTCATTGTTACTATGTGCATCCAATTTGAACCCTCTCTTGCATACTAGCTTGCCCTCTGAATCATAAAGTGCTATACCCCCTGAAGCTACATCATGGCTCTTTCTGTTTGAGCCATCAAATAAAAACACATGTGCATTTCTGATCTGTGGCACTTCTTCAACTACCTTTCTCACCACCTCTTCCTTAACAAGAAGGGGATTCTCCTTGTAAGTCAACAAATCGGCTAGGATAGCTCTTGTACTGTCTTCCACTAGAAAAGAGAACTCAAAATCTTGCAGCTCAATTTCCCATTTCTTGACCACCTTTGACATGTTAGTGCCATTAAATAACTGTGGCAAAAAGGCATAACTCGTCAAGAAAACAAAAGGTTGTGGTAGCAAGTAATGAAGAAATCATCGACAAGCAAATATTACACTGGCCATCACTACCTCTACTTCTGAGAATTTTCTCTTTGCTACCAAATTCACTCGGCTTGCACAATACACTTGCTTCATATAATGGCTGCTCTTTCCCTTTTCCAATAGCATGGCTCCAATGGAATCATCCCCTACTGATGGATTTACATAAACACTTTCTCCCAATCAGGAGCTTGGATGGCTGACAGACCCCCTAACACCTCTTTCACCTCTTGAAACACTTCTTCACACTTGTCATCCCATTGCAATGGATCATGCTTTGCCCTTGTTGTAATGGATAAAGGAGTTGTGAAGACAAAGGAATAAACCGCGCCATGTACTTCACTTTGTGTATAAAGGTTGCCAATTGCTTTGTACTTGTAGGTGATGGAAGAAGAATAATAGACTTAACCTTGTCTGGATCAGCCTCAATGCCATTTTCTGACACCATGTGGCCCAATAACTTCACCCTTGGCTGTGCTCGATGACATTTCTTTGGATTTAGTTGTCCTCCACATTCATCATATCGAGCCAATACCTTCTGCAACTTCTCATGCCCTGTTGCTGTAGACACAAAAGTAGTCCATAAAAGCTACCAATGAATAGTTCCAATACCCAATTTTCTCTCTCTTGATAGAAAGATGGTCCATTTGACAACCCAAATGGCAATACTGTGTAGCAATAACAGCCCCATGGCGTAATGGAAGTTGTCTAGGTGTGGACTTTAAGAGAAATCTTCAATTGAAAATAGCCTGAAAAACCATCACACACACTGTACCTCTCATAACCTACCACTGAATCCAAGATCTGATCGATGAAAGGAAGAGGATATGGGTTCTTCTTAGTGGCTGCATTTAAGGTCTTAAAATCTACACAAATCCTCCACTTCCCATCCTTCTTTGGACTGACTACTATTGGACTCACCCATTCTGTGGTCTCCACGGGCACTATATATGAACCCTGCCTTCAATAACTTGTCCACCTCTTCCCGCAAGGCTTCCATCTTCTCTTGACCCATCCTTCTTAGCCTTTTCCGCACTGGCTTAGAACCTTTTTTCAGTTCTACATGCATCTCTTTGCCCTTGAACCCTCTGATCTCTTCATATGAAGTAATGAACAAATCAAGAAAACTAGTCAGCATGTGCAAATATATCTCCTTGTCCATAGTTGAGAGGTCTCCACTGATCATTTGTGTCATCAATTCTTGCTTCTTTGTTAATTCAACCTTGGTTTGCATTAGCCCTTCAATCACTTCATAAGGCCCTTCACTTTCATCTTCAACCTCATTGCCAATGCAACTAAACCAGACTCCTAGATTTCTTTGTCCATCAAAAGAAATGCAACATCAGCATCCTCATCACTGCTAGTAGTACTCATTGTCCTCATCATTGACCGTAGAATAGTCTTCATCACTAGACTCATATTCATCTTCATAAATCTCCTCCAATCGTTTCCTTGTGTCCATATTGTATAGCTTCTTGGCACCTGTCTTTCCATAGAGGCTAATCATACCACGTCTCTAATCTTGAACAACTCCGACTACACATAGCCATGGCCTATCGAGTATAATAGGATATGCTCCCAACCCCGCTGGCATCACATGAAAATCAACCATCGCCTTTGCATCATACGCCTCCACTTCTAAGCTCTTTACAACACCCAAACATTTTACTTTTTGATGGCCAACCTGATCCGGAAGCCTGACACCCCACTCACTGTAAGACCCATCTTCTCAATGCATGAATGTGTTATGACACATATTGGGCTCGCCATCCACATAACCTTGTCCCCGATTTTTTCTTTTGTGCCAACATCTTTACTGAACCTCTCTCTCGCTCTTTCTCCATTGGGTTAACCATCCTCTTCCACTGTCGCTTTAGCTTAGGCACCATCTCTATAAGCTGCCCAAAAGTAACATCTGCTTTCTTGCTCGTCAAATCCTCCTTCAAGTCATAGCTTAATTGCCCATCCCTTAGTGGAAAATTTGAAACATGAAACTTGCGAGGAGCCCTCCTTTTCCTCTTGGACTTGACATCCTTGCCTTCATGGCTCTTTCCCTTCTTCTTACTAGGACGTGGGGAACTTCTTCCTCCCTTGTCCTCTGTGGTCCTCTTCCCAATAGGCATCACTAATGTATCCTCTAGCTTTGATGCCTTCTCCAAGGTGACTACACTTATCACTTTTTTCTTTCCCTTTTCCTCCTGGGTTAATCCACTGGTTCCTTCTTCTCCCTTAATTTCAATACCATGATCATTTGACCTAGTTAGCACCTGTCTTGGCAATGGATACATGTCTCCCCCCATCCTTGGTGGCTTGTCACATTGCGGGCTGATATGGCCCAACTCTCTGTAATTATAACATGTGGGCGTCTGTCTCCATAACCTACCATTGATTTGTCCAACACCATTCCTAGGTCTTTCTTCACCTCCTGGCTGATTTGCAAACCTCCCTTGACCTCGATTATTTCCCACTTGACCTAGCATGTTTAGGCTGAGATTCTTCATTAAATCTACCACTTGTCCCATGTCTTTCCTTAGCCCATCATCTTGCACTGTTGTAGTGACCACTGCTGGCATAACCTGAGAAGTAGAAGAAACCACTTGTTCATGATGAACCCCTGGTATACGACCTTGTAAAGAGTCCATAAGTTGAAATTCAGACCTCATGGGCAAAGACTCTACTGCTAGCTGGCTCATTTTTCTCACGTTCCACTCTTTATTCCTTGCTACATCTAGTGCATCTTCATATGTCCTAGGCTTCTTTAGCTCCACTCTCCAACGAATATTCTCCCAAAGACCAGCCAAGAACCTGTCCTTCTTCATCATGTCAGGTGGGGGTACTTGTGGTGGTAAGGCCTTGCACATTCGCTCACATGCCAATAAAAAGTTACGTATGTACGCATCTATTGGCTCACCTTCCTTTTGCACCAAACCTTGTACTTCTTGCCACACTTTGTCAGGATCTTCTATCTTTACAAACTCCACTTCCAATCCATGCCTTAGGTTCTCCCAACTCAATCTCACAGGTGGATCAGCCACACACAACTCCTCTTCAAATGCTTTGGACAAAACTCGTACATCACTCTTCAAACAAATTTGGAGAAGATGTAACATCTGCGCCGGGTCATGAATTTGGTTGCTAATACAGGCAATCTCCATCTTTTCCAAAAAGTCTTCTACATCTTCATCACTTCTTCCATGAAACTCTGGATAAGAGAAATCCATGGCTACCCAAGTTACGATGCTTCGAGAACCCCTTCGACACACGTGCAAGAACCCAAAACTTTTGACTAACTCAATTCTCATAAACTTCAATGGAGCTCAACTTTAGATAAGGACAAACACATGCACATCAAATGAGTTTTCATAGTTGATCATCGGGATTACAACAGGCAAAGCAAATTCCAGTATCTGTCGTAATCTTTATGGCCCAAACATAAAGACTATGCGCTGTTGGAAAAAAATCTTCCTGGACACATGAACATTTATCTAGAGAGTTAAATGAAAGGAGTGAATTGAGGGCCATTTTGATCATCCATTAAGGTCAACCATGCGGCTCCCAAGAAAGCACACCTGTCTTATCCTCTGATTTTGCCAAAATTTCAGCAGCATAACATCATAAATGGCTTAAAATACCAAAAAACCAACAATAATAACTTGAAAATTTTTGGCAGAGTTTTCCCAGAAGTAGAGCAGTAAGAACCCAAAATATAGATCGTATATGTATGCATAAACTTCCAACAATAGAACCCAAGCATCAAGTAGGAATCACTAGTATATAGCCTATGGCGAGGTCACAAAAAGGGTGCTCCAGCTACCTATATCACCGAAAGGATCTCACATTTGAGAATCCCCCAGCTCAATAAAACCTCACACTATCGAACCTCTCACGAAGGCTTCTGCAAATCTCGTATAGTCAAGTCTCAGAAATGACTATCTTTCAGACCAAGTCTCAGAAATGGCTGGGACTGCCAAATAAAACCAAGTATGGTTCCACAAAGGCGTACAATGGCAGTTTCCACAAGTAACGTACAATACCAACAGACAATGCGTTCAAACAAGTGCGTAATGATGCATACCCATGGCAACTTCAAGTGACTCCCACTTGCCAGTGTATCACTCTACTCTAGCTACATGTACCTGTACCTGTCCCTGTAACCTGTAACCTGTAGTCTGCAACCTGTAATCCCGAATCTTGAATCTTGAAGCTCAAAGTAGAAGGTACTCGAAGAAGATCCTCCGTGGGGGCACCAAAAGAATGTGAGCGGGTTGGAAACACACAGAACGCCTCTATAACGACCCGACACACTCTTGGGATGATATACACACACACTATGGGGCACCACTCGGCTTACACAACCCACCTGGCCGAGACAAGGAACACACCTATGGAGTGAGAGGAGATAGACTACCCATTTATCCACTCCTCACACAGAGAGACACACACACACACCCAGAAAACTCAGCTCAAAAGAGGAGAATTTTTTATGTTTAGATACAATTGAGCTTGGGCCAACACCAATGGGGAAAATAGCTCACACAATATGGGTAAAACATGCCAGATACAATCACAAATTGGAGCAGAAGCTTCGCTCATAGGAGAAACTTACACAGCCAAATCAGTAGAAAAAACAGTGAGTAATTTGGCAAAATGGACAGCACCATCGCGTCCAGAGAAACCCAAAACCCCAATCTACAATGTCAAAGTGCTCAAATCCGACCTCGGATGAGCAGTTTATGGCCAAAACAAGCTCCAAAAATTGCAAAAACACAGTTGCGGCTATTCCTCCTCTTCTCTCCACATTTTTTCTGGTCTTCTTTCTGGTTTTTCAATTCCCACACTTAGCTTTATTACTTGGGCACCTTTGGCCTTTTAGTTGACCTCAAACGGACCCCGAACAGGCCAAAAAGTGGCCTCGTAGTGCATAGTTGTCACCCTGCTGCATCCATCCGCACACCTAGCACTCAACTTTTTTCAATAATACATCCGACCACCACGTGAAGTGGCCCCCAAATATAGTCCTCATGATGACCTTTTTGCATAATTATCACAAGAAAACACCCACGTTGTGTCCGTACTCATCCACGTGCAAGTATTGACCCCATTCAACCTCTAACGCCACTAGATGCCATCTGCATAATTATCACAAGAAAACACCCACGTTGTGTCCGTACTCCTCCATGCAAATATTGACCCCATTCAACCTCTAACGCCACTAGATTCCATCTGACGCACCTGCTTACCTCATGTCGACGGCCTATGGATAGCTTCCTCGAGATGTTTTACGTGCCATCAACTCCTCATTATTATAGAAAAAACGCACTGAAACTGGTGATAGTGAAAATCGATGCACTATGTTCATGCTGCTCTACCTGTACACATGTGGAAATGCAGTGGGTGGCTATCTCTTTCTCTCTCCATGTCTCAAACTCTGTCGAACGCTCTCTCTAGAAACCATATGATGTCTGGCCCTGGCGGTTATTGGTCGACCTCTCTCTCTATAAAAGGGTCCGCAACGAGAGTCTAGCAGAGAGAGCTCAGGGAAGGGTCGCAGTGGTGTGTTGTCAGGTGGAGGGAGGATGGAGTAAGTATTGCTCTCTCTCTCTCTCTCTCTCTCTCTCTCTCTCTCTCTCTCTCTCTCTCACACACACACACACACACACACACACACACACAGAGGAAAATTTTGAAGCAATCCAGGTATCTTCTCTCTATCAAAATTTGTCTTTTGGCATACCACACATTTAGAAACATGCTCTCATGGTAGGACAATAGAAAAATGTTTCAATCGCTTTTAGGGTAGACTGAATCTCTCTATTCCGCGCATAAGGAGGAGCATGAGATTCATACATTACTTTCTCACATAGTGAGTTAGTAATGCATAGTCTATTACCATATAGAAGATAACCATCTTGTAAAGTAAATGGTTCCTCTTTCTTCCCTAGTGCAAGGGCTGAAATCACATCTCTAAAATCGGGATTAATAGCATAGTCATCTATCAAAGAAGATATATCATTGTGAGTTTCTATGGAAACCGCATTCACTCTTGGTTGTCTTGAGAGTGCATCGTCTACTTGATTATGCTTGCCATCAATGTGAGCAATATGAAAATGAAATTGCAAAAGGAAATTTTCCCACCTCATTTGTTTGTCAGGGAGCTTGGTCTGCATCTCCTATTAAAGCGTAATCTCTAGCTTCTGTCTCTACAGATTTCTGACGAGCTTTTGACGTTCCTTCTGGGAAAGTTCTATTTGTGAGATATTCAACAATATACTGACTCCATTCTGGAGCGATCGTTATCTGATATAATGTTGAATACTCTGCTGGCGGTTTTGATGAACATACAATACATACAGTGACATATTCATGTACGCTTTCTTTCATTCCTGGCCAATAGACTCCCAATTGTAACAAATTCCTATATGTGTTCCTTCTTGAACAATGAAATGCACATTCCTGAACATGTGCTTCGCGCAGATATATATTATATTCCTCAGGATTGATGCATAGTCGTAAAACATGATCATTTTCCAATTGATACAACCTTCCTGCGACCAATTGAAGATTCTTGGATTGCTGAATAGCAATATGTTTCTGGTTGTATTCTCTTCTATCGAACTCTCCTCCATAGGTTAATAGGTTAATGACATTTTGAGACCACTTCGGTATCATTTCTATGTTGAACAAGTACGCGTCTGGCATGTCGTCATCTACTCCTATAGGGTCTTCTCCATTCGTCAATCGCGAAAGATGATCAGCTCTAAGATGTGTTTTTCCTTTCTTTACTACTACCGTGAAGTCGAATTCCAGTAAGATAATGAACCATCTCACTATTCTCTCGGTATTGCATGGTTTATTCACTAGGTAGAGCAAGGCTTGGTGATCCGTAAAAAACACAAACTTGTTGGCTAGAAGATAATGCCGAAATTTCTTCACAGCATATATCATTCCTAATCCCTCTCGCTCTGTTGTGGTGTAATTCTTCTCTGCATTGTTGAGCTGTCGACTGGCGTAACAGATAGGAAAATCCATGTTTCCTTCTTCTGGCTGAGCCAGAATGCATCCTATTGCATATGCTG
Source organism: Adiantum capillus-veneris (assembly GCF_014529385.1). Taxonomy (NCBI): domain Eukaryota; kingdom Viridiplantae; phylum Streptophyta; class Polypodiopsida; order Polypodiales; family Pteridaceae; genus Adiantum; species Adiantum capillus-veneris. The sequence continues at coordinate 65,232,686 of NC_140945.1, read as the reverse complement.
AAGCATCTATATGCACATGGAATATCTTCTCCCAATCTGGTGATTTCAAGACTGGAGCAGTAATGAGTGCCTCTCTCAATTTCTTGAACGATTCCTCACACTCCTCTGTCCATTCAAAGTTCACTATTAGCCTGTAAAGTGGTTGGCTTATTATAGCGTACATGTAAATGAATCGTCTATAATATCCGCAATGTCCCATAAAGCTCTGTACTTGTTTCGCATTGGTTGGTCTAGGCATATCCACTATAACTTTTATCTTCTCTAAATCCGTGGATATTCCGTTTTGTGAGACAATATGTCCCAGAATTCTGCCCTGTCGGACCATAAACACACATTTCTCAGGATTGAGACAAATGCGATATGTCCTACATTTCTCAAATACTTTTCTTAGGTGTTCTAGATGCTCATCTCTCAGAAGAGAATGTACACATAAGTCATCCATGTATATTTCTAGAAACAACCTTAAGTATTCTTTGAAAGCATGCGTCATCAGCCTCTGAAAGGTTGCGAGAGCATTGGTTAGACCAAAAGGCATAACCCTATAAGCATAGATTCCCCACTCAGTTGCAAAAGCTGTTTTATGTTGATCTTCCAGTGCTATGGCTAGCTGGTTATATCCTGAAAAACCATCAAGAAAGGAGTAGGCTGTTTTCCCTAATACACGCTCTAGAACATGATCAGTTATCGGCAGGGGATAATTGTCCCTGATTGTTGCAGCATTCACTTTCTTTAAGTTGACACACACTCGGAGTGTTCCGTTCTTCTTGGGTACTACCACAATTGGAGATACCCAATCGGTGTGTTCAATCTCGTATATGAATTCAGCTTCCATTAGCTTATCTATCTCTTCTTTGATTCGCTTAGCAAACGTATCATTATATGTGTATGGTCTCTGTCTGCTAGGCTTTGCTTCTTGTTTCAGTGGGATTGTGTGTTGGCATATCGATGGGTCAACTCCCTTTAAGTCCTTATAAGACCATGCAAACACATCCCTATACTCTCTGAGAAGACTCAAAAGTCTCTCTTCCTCACCTGGAGACAAATCCGTGGCTATGTACACCGGTCTAGGTGTCTCCCCTGGAGCTGCTAAATCAACTTTTTTTGCATCCTCCGGTCCGTCATAAGATTCGTTCTCCCTTCTCTCTCGAATAGGTTGGGTTAATACCACCTTCCTATCCTCTATTGTGAATTTCCTATAGTGAGAGGGAACATCCATGTTTTCCTTGATTTTGGCGTTTTTGTCCTCTCCACTCTCAAATTCTGCTGTCCAAACTTCTTTCAGAGTTTTCTTGAGCTCTCTGTACTTGTTTCTACGTTCTAACTTGGACTCCGTGTGTTCTCTGTTGCGCTTGTTCTTTTCTGTTTTTTCTGTTTCTGTTTTCGTTCCATTCCTTTGAACTTGATTTCTTGAGCCTCTTTTGTCTTTTCGTAAGCTCTTTTGATCATTGCCTCTCATTCTTCCAGAAATCTTGTCCTTAACACAATATTCCGTCTTTACTAGCATTAGGAATTGATTTTTTCCTCTTATTCTAGGCATCGGATTGGTTCTAACCCCCTTTGTTTTTCTCTTTTCTCTATAGCGTTTCTGGCGTTGTTTAGTTTGGTTCGGAAAATCATAAAATCGGACATCCGTTATAGTTTCTTCGTTTCCGCTTGAATTGTCCGTTGACTCGTTGTCTACTTCATTTCCCCACTCTGGATGATCGGGAATGTCGTGAAACACCTCCTCTTTATCTTCCTTTTCCAGTGTATCGTTCTTTTCAGTTTCTTTTTCGAGTACAGTTCTCAACATGAAGTACGGAACCACGTCGTACCCGTCCTTATCGCAAAATTTTGTTGTGGGACCATCCGGAATTGCACAAACATCTAGGGTTGCTAGAATGTGTGTCCATTCTAATGGTTCAAGCGTGTCCTCTGGAAAGGGTTCTCTTATATAAGTTTCGTCTTCGACAGCCCTTTCTAAAACACATTCTTCTCGTTTCAGACTTCCACATTTCGAAGCTCCACACATCCATAACTCCTTGGGTTTACCTAACCAAGCTGGAAATTCGGATCCCGCCAAAGTAGCTGAATCAAACTCCTCCACCGGTGTTCGGTTCACATCTTTGTAGCTATGGTCTTTCAGGTTCACACGTGTAGTGGTTTCCATATTTCTCAGGTATATGTGATCGTAGCCCCAATCCTGGACCATTTTCAACTGTCTCATGAATGGTCTTCCCAGTATGATATCATAGTTATTCTCCTTGCCAAAATCGACAATAGCAAAAGTATGTTCGTATTCAATGCCGCAAGAAGTCACTACAACTTTCTCTAATAACCCCATAGGTTTCTCCATGTGTCCATCTGCTAATTGGAGTTTCAACCTAGTCTTCCTTATTGCTGGTTTTCCCCATTTTTTCCAGATTTCTTTTGTAGCAATGGCTACCCTAGCTCCGCTGTCTAGTATTGCCATCGTCTTCACTCCTTGGAATTCAACTGGTAAGGTTGTATTCCCCTCTTCACCTTCACAATACTCTCCGACCTTGTTTAAGGGTACATGCTTAGCGTTCTTTTGTGGTTTACTCAACTCTTGTATACCCTCTTGCAGTCTCGATGTTGGGTCTTTTATCCCAAATTTCTCCAAGCATTTTCCTACAGTGGTCCACATATGTGGTCTTAGCCTCAAAAGCTCAGCTAGACTGATAGTACATGTTACTGGTGTTGACAAGATCTCTATCAATCCTTGCGAGTCCATGACTTTTTCTGATGAGATTCTTCGTGAGGGAAGTGCTCTAATCTTGGATTTTGCTTCATACTCTCCTAATTATGAAGGTAAGGTATTCAGTGAATGAGGTTTGCTCTCCATTGTTCTAACAGAGCCCCCATCTCCCCAGTAAGATTGCAGATCCAAGTCCACTTGAGATCCTGCCTCAAATTCCACTATGGGAGGATTCCTGATGTCCTTCTCCCAATTTGTCTGATTAGCTTGGCAACTTAGCTCGTTTGCAAAGTTTGCCTCTCTCACTTGTTTCCAAAATTCATTGTAATCCTCATCTCTTCCGTAAGACCTCTGTATGACTGGATGAAAACTCTCTATCTCCTGATCGGTTGTGTTCAATACTATGCGGTCATCCTTGTATGTATTTTCAGGCTTTTGTGCACTGGGAGTCTTTTCAGCTACCCGTGAAATGACAGTCTCTTGCTGAATTGGGTTTTCCGTTCCACAATTCATTGTTTCTTTTGGTGGTTCTAATAAGGCTTGTGCAGTCTCGATCATTCTCTGGCACATTTCAAGTCTCTGCTTTTCCAATTCCGCGTTTGGGTATGTCATCCACCTCTGTTCTTGTGTTTGGTTGTTCTTTAACCTAGCTTCGTAAGCTCTCATCAGTGCGTCCAATGGTTCGTGTACTTTGTCGACTAGCACTGATCCCCCTGAGCTTAAGCTAGTTGTTTCTTTGATACTCTTTTGTTTCGTTCTTTCAGGGCTCATCTCTCGTTTCCCGTTTTGACTCTCAAGTTTTTCTAATCTATCTTTAGTTCGCTTTAGTTCCTCAGTTAGAATAGCGTCTTCACGTTCTTTTCTCAACTTCATGCGTGCTTTTCTAGCTTTCCATGTGTTTCTCTGACTCCTCGGTCCTTGACTAACCACTTCAGTCGCTAACTTTCCATTCTCAGGTTCTCTAGTGGTTTTCTTAGCTTGAGCTCTAGTAACAACTTGCGTTGGTATCAGAGTTTCATTTTCAGACCCACTGCTGGTAGGAATAGTTTCTAGCATATTCAATGTCGTCTTTTGCACTTTGTTTGGATTCTTTGAACAATCCTCAATGAAGTGAGTAACCCCACACTCAGTGCAATAAGCGTTAATTCTAATGATTTTCGTATGTGGACAAACATTCATCAGATGGTCACCTCCACACTTGTAGCAGGGTCCTAATGCTGGTCTTGGTCCTATTTGATTCGTCCTTTGTGGATAGGATGGTCTTTGTCCTGTTAACCCTCTATGAGCTATGAACATCAGTGTTCTTGCGTCCAAATTGTATCTCTTTTCATCAGAAGCACTTATAACTGTTGGTATTCCAACATTCCCAATCATGCCCCATGGTTCTGGTTGTTTGGGTTCTTCTGGTGGGTAATACACAGCTGGAGACATGTGTGCACCAGATTCTTCATAATAGGCTTGAACAGGCACTAAGGCTTGTTCTTCCTGATTCTCTAAGGTTGGTGCATATCTAATGCCCACTGGTCTTGCTCCTGGTAAAGGTGGTTGTTGTCCCAATACTGGTTGCGGTCTTTCTATCCCCATAGGTCCTGGTACATTTCCCGTTGGGTATCAAGGTACTGGATGTACTTGAGGTGGTGCTAATTGAGCAGGAGGTGCATACTGACGCTCCCTTACATACCCTTTGTTGTAATAGCACTCCTCTGTTGGATGGTTTGTCCATTTTTGTTCAATAGCACACCATTTCAGTGTTTTTGGCAATGGTTTTTGGTATGGTGCCATCCTTTTTAGAGAATCTTCTATCATTTGCTCTACATTTGGCATGGTTGTTGTTTGAACATTCTTTTTAGTGGTAGTCTCGCTCGCTACGGAGGAAGAGCTACTGGATGCAAAATCTGTAGCCGCTGACACCTCTCCATAAACCGTACAGTTATCCACTAAGTACAATGCTTCTCTCGTTACTTGCTCGAAACTTGTACAAGCTTTCAAGTGCAAGTCTTTCTTGAGAGTGTCGTTTCTCAATCCCTCAATAAAGAGAACAAATAGTCTGTCATCTTGTGGTCGTTCACGTACTGGACATCTCTCAATGTATTGTTTGAAGCGAAGTGAAGCTTCCTTCACTTTTTCGTGTTCTCTCTGTTTAAAAGCATATATTTATGAGACCGTATTGTGCTTAATCTCTCGTTTTGAGAATTCCTCAGCAAACTCTCTTAGCAAATGGTCAATGTCATGGAATCCCCCTATCTTCAGTGGTTGAAACCATGTTAATTTCGTACCTTCTAGAGTAAGACCAAATCCCTCGTATTGTGTATGGAAATCTGTTATCTGCTTAGCTCTTAAGACTTGCTTAAAGAGTGACACATGTGCATACGGATCTCCTGAACCACCATACTTCTTTGGCATACACTTGGCTACTTGAGATGGTCTCATACGTCTATGGTCTGCTACCAATCTCATTGCTCCTGTGTCCCGGCTAAAGCTTTCTCTAGCATCATGGACTTCATGGGTTACCCTTGTCGGTTCCCCTGCCCTGAATCTACTACTAGGAGGTAAATGTGATGGTTCCGCTTCGAACCTTGGACCTGGAGTGGTATACGTGGGGATTGGAACTGCACTACCTCGATTCGTATCCATTGACTCTCTGGAATGTAATGATCCCATTGGTCCGGGCTTCGAGTACTGAGGTTGACTGAAAGAGTCAGCAGCCTGAGTTCTTTGTCCTCCTGTCGTCATTGGGTTTTTCCCTCCATTTGTTGGTGTTGGTCTTTGTGAGCTAGAAGTAACATAATACTGATGTAGTGGTCCCCCAAAGTATGTATATCCTTCTAATTCTTTCTTGCCCATTGTTGAGTATTGCCTCCCATACTTGTCGTAAGCGGCAATTTTCACTTCCGATCCCTCTGTGTAGGTAAAGACATAAAGTCTTTTTTTGTCTGTCAACTCTCCGGTGTAGGGTTCTTCACATCTATAATAGAGATCTTGCTCCCCATTATTATATTTGTATAGCCCCACATAGATGTTATCAGTGTTGATCCTTGTAGTTTCGTTCTCTCTTCTTAACCTCGCATTAGGGAAGTTCATTATTGGTGCTTTCTCCTCAAGTTCTTTATCTACTTTGGCTTTGGTGCCCATCAATCCCCACTTGTCCACAATGTTAGGGTTTAGGACTACCAAGTACATGGTACCCTCGTCATCTAGATATCTATCTCCGCTATAGCTCACAGGCACTAAGTCCTTCAACTCACTAGGTCTCTCTTCTATCTTTACACAATAGCGGTCCATTCCATCTTTGTAGATCTTGGCACCTTGCTCATTGTCGTACTGGTATTTTATGAACAATAGCTTCATTGTGGCGGAAGGGTTTGATGATCCTGCTGCCATTTTTTCTGTGTTGTTCAGGTTCAGGTGTTCCACGTGTTCGGTGAAAATCTCGTAAGATCTCTCCAAAGAAGTATCAGAGACACTTCCTTCAAAGATCGGCTCTAATGGTTGCCCCCAACTTTGGTTTACACTTCCCTCGGTTGATATGACACTTGCTGGTTCCCCTTGTTTTGGTTGGTTATTCTGGAGGTTCCTGCCCGATCTCAAATTCATCAATTCCCCTAAAGGACTTTAACTTTTCCGTCTCGGCAATTTGTTTTCCCCAAGTTTTTGTGGTCAAAATTGATCCAAACTGATTGATACTTGGTCAATTGTTTGATCTTGTCAGTTGGACAACTTCTGTTTCATCAAGTGAGAATTTTGTTGGAGTTATGCTGAAAAAGACATTATACGCGTATGATGTCTTTTTTCACAGATTTAGACTATTTTGGTTATGCTCACTCTCAGTAGGCCCCTTATGCTCTTTCCACTCACAAAATTCAGTTTGAACTCTGTTTGAGCAAGTTATGGCTAATTTAGGCTTTTCTTGGCAATTTTCCGCTTTTAACTTGTTTTTTGGGTCAATTGTGATGCAAATGGGATGAAACTTGAAATATAACCTCTAGACAGCTATTACAATGGATCTGTGTTGGCAAAGTATCAAAATATGTCCAAAATTAGGTAAAAGACATCATACGCGTATGATGTCTTTTTCATCAATTTGGGTCAAAACTTGATATTTATGCTTCCTACAGTGCTTGTAACAATCTTGTCAGGTCAGATATCAAAAATAAGCAGTGGATGTGCCAAAAGACATTATACGCGTATGATGTCTTTTGTCCGAGATTTTGACTATTCTTGGTTTTAAGCCTTTTCCAATGTTTATAATTGAGTTTCAAGTGTTTTTGTTAGGTTTGAATGTAAAAACAAGATCTGAATCCAAAATTTCCTCTTCTTTGCGTTTCTTGGACTCCGACTTGTCTTTTTGGATTTCTTTGAGTGTTAATGCTCTTGTTTTAAGTTGAAATTAGGGTATAACCCCCCTTTTGAACACTCTGGTAAAGTCAAATTTTTTGTTTTGGTCTCTGTTTGGTCATTTAGACATCATACGCGTATGATGTCTAAAGTTGCAGATTTCCAGTTTTTTGGCACAGAATCCTTCCTAAAGCTTTCTCTAGTGCTCAGCAACTCCCAGATACACAGAAAATTTCTCTGACTTTTGTTTATTGCAAGTTTCACTACTAACTCGACAGTTTAGTGATCTAACATGCAATCAACCATATCAAGCAAATACTCCAATGATTACTAGCTCTAGATCAGGATCAAATGAAGTCCTACCTAAGCTATTCCTAATCATAAAATGGGTTTGGTAATTGTGATTTTAAAGAGATCCACTGCCACTCACGGACTAGCAAATTCTTCTTCTATCAACAACTACTCAACACCAACAAAACAACAAACAAATCTAAGCTAAACTAAAAATACTGTCAACACGGAAGACCCAGGAATACCCCACTTCCTAGTATCTCTCGAGATCTTCGGAGTCCACCACTCCTAGATCTTTTCTAACTAACGTATACAAAGTAGTTTATACAACTCACCTCGTAGGATTAGTCTAAGGTCACCTACTTAGGGTTCTCGTCCCCGGCAACGGCGCCAAATATTAAGGCGGTTACGCCGCTAGTGGAAGCTAAATAGCGAGAACTCAACCAACAACAGAATTTGTCAGACGAGGACGGAGCTTGACCCGCAGGCGCATGGAAACAACTAGGTGGGTGTCAAATCACCTACTCGACCTTCTAATGACAATCACTACTAAGGAAATCAAATCTAAGTTCTAAAATACGCAAGTGACTGAAATCCGTACTACGAACGAATGCTATACGAAACAGGATCTAGAATCATTGAATCAATCTCAAACTCAAGGGGAAGTCTATGCACTAGGTAAGAACAACACCCTAAAGACTTGAACTGCGAAATCAACCTATAACCACTCCGTGCGGTAAACGAGTATGAAGACAGGCCAAAAAATACAGGTGACCGAAACTTGACCCCGATGGTACTAATGTGTAGCTCTACTCGTTGTAGTTCTATAGATATGCTGCATGCTCTATTCCGACACACGAGTTGGAAGAAAACTCACACCGAAGCTCGTAGGAACTTACCGCACATAGAAGCCGATAGCGCGCACTCTTGGTATCAGTGCGTAGCTCTCGCCGTTGCTAACACAATGGCGGTGTCGCTTCTCCAATGGCGGCTCCGTAGCTCGCGTAGCAAGTAGATAAGACTCTCTCTCTCTCTCTCTCTCTCTCTCTCTCTCTCTCTCTCTCTCTCTCTCTCTCTCTCTCTCTCTCTCTCTCTCTCTCAGATACAGTCACGGCGCTCAAAAAACTCACTTTGATTAATAATATGAATTTCTTAGGTTACAAAAACTTTGGCTTATATACCTCAGCCTTGGAGGTGAGAACATCTCTAACTAATTACATCAGCAAGTGAAATTACTTCGGGATTACAAGCTGGAAACTCAATTGAGTCCCGTTACTTAATGAATGGCTCAATTCAAAATCAATGTCGGAAATACATTTATTACAATCAATGGTTACAAAAATGATGAGTGTGAGCAAAAATGTGGGTGTGATCCTCTGCTGGCTCAACAGCACCCCTTTCTCAAAGGGGCACATGGGACACATGTCAGACTCTCCCTATGCTTAACCACATGGTGTGCTTGAATGCTATTGGTTGGGCTAAAGAGGGATCCAATGAGCTTCTAGCTCCATCCAACAGATATCTAGATATTTTCAAGCTCTCTCTCTCTAAGGGGTAAGGAGGACACTTGTCCAAAGACCACCCATGTACTTGAATGCATGTTGCATGTGATTGGCTAGGGGGGAGAGGGGTCCAATGAGCTTGAAACATGTGTAAAAAAGCTACAACTCACCCCAAGCAAGCAAGGGGGGTGATGGGGGTATATACACCGCAAAAAACTCATTTTGTGGATTCATTATCACTTGGTGAAAGTTGAGGAACTCCACCTCCTTCTCCAAGCTTGTGAGAAGTGAGAGCCTACACCAACACTCTTGGCTATGGAATGCAAATCCAACCAAGAGCCATGCTTCAATGCTTAAGCTTTCCATATTCTCCATCTTCATTACTATGCTATTATGTATGCTAGCAAGAAGAGTGATGATAAGTGAGGAACTATTTATTTCTCCTATGTAATATTTCTTCTTCCTCTTCCCTATACTCATTCCTCACTAGCTCTCTCCACCTTCAAAGGTGTTTGAGGCCTTGGGACTGAGGCTTGGGATAGATAATGCTTTCTACAAAGTTTATGTTATGATTGTGATGCATGAAGCTTTCCATCTTCATTGCATCACCTAAGTCACAAGGAACACAAAGATTGTATTGTATCAAGTCTCTCTTGATGGGAGAAACTATAATACAAATGCCCATTGGAGGGGGGACTCGCTCCATATGAATCCGGTCCTCAACTATTGGTTATGTTCTCTAAACTATCTCTCTTGCAAAAGTATTGTTCATGCCGTGTTAACTAAGTACCATGTTTATGTTGCTACCATCAATAAAGTTCACCCACTATGCTCACAAAGTAATCTCACAAAAGTTCTTTATCTAATTTCCTAATTCCGCTACTCTCAAAGTTCATAGGTCATTTCCATTACATTGGTATCAGAGCATTTGGTTTTTCTTTTCTTGCTTACTAAGAGAGGTCCTTAAGTAGCCTATTAATGGTTGATTTTGTTAATTATATTAGGGTAAGTGGGACTGGGATCTATTATCGGTTTTGTTAAGCCCACTATGTGGGATATGGCACACACCTCGGGAGCTTTGGTCTTAATAATGGAGTCTTTTTAGACTTGCCTACGGCTTTACCATTATTGAGCCATAAGAAGTCCGAAAGGATCTATCCCTTGGCAACTTGGATATGTTAGACTCACTCCACTACTCTCTATAATTAACCAATTTGATCCGTGGGTGTAGATACTTAAGTGCCTACTTTCAAAGGCTAAGAGGAGTAGCAACTAAGGTTTTGAATTGCCAAAGCATACACTAAGTAAACACATATTAACATGGCTGACAATAACCAAGAGAGTAGAATGAACATTGATAACTTTGATTTTGCACATGAAGGTGCTCGTTTTGCAAGCTGAAGTTAACAACTTCGTTCTTATGGGATTTACTTTCCTCTCCAAGAGGAGAGAGAGCTTAGGAGGCCTCTTCATGAGACCCCCAAAAGAAGACTTTTTTCCATACGAGTGGAGGAATCCAAAGATCAGGAAAGCAATGAATCCCTAAATTGCTTCAAATACGTGGCTCCACAAAGAAGGTGGACTAAACGGTTGCCAACTCCTCCCAAGAGGAAACGGTTAACCCATAGTCCTTCTCCTCGTCACTCCAAAAGGGAAGAGAGGAAACCAAGGAAGAGAAGGGCAAGAAAGACGTCACCCCCTTCTCATTCTTCTTCACCTTCTTCCTCTAATGATAAAAGATATGGCTATTCTCCTAAAGAGTACAAGAGGCGAGGACATCCCAAATCTTACCCTGCATGGCAAAGGTCACAAAAGCTAAAGAAGTTCAAAGAGGGAGGAAAGAGTATCTCTTTTCTCACCTATGATGGCACCTTTGGTGCTACCGACAAAGTATTAGCCTTCATCCAACAATTTGATGCGGCCTTTGGAGACGAGGGCTTCACGGAGTCCTCCAAGCTACGTCATGTAGCTATGCACTTCCAAAAATCGGCTCGTCATTGGTGGGCTAGCCGTCATGGCAACGGTGAAGCCCCAAAGAGATGGAAAACTCTATGAGTTTCCATCATGAAGCAATTCCTTGCAAGTGATGCAAAGGACAAAGTGCTTACCAAATGGTGAAGTTTAAAGATTCTCTCACGTGAGTCTATCTACAAATATGTGGATAAGTTTTGGGATTTATATCTCAAGGCTATTGTCTTTCAAAAGATAGACTTTGCCAAGAAAAAGCAACAATTCTATGTGGGATTACCCAAAGAGATGGCCGAGTATGTCAACTCTCAATGGCTTGGTTCTATCACTGAAGTAATCCACCACACCATGGTTGCTTCGCGCATCAATGTCCAACAAGGGGCTAGACGGAATGTCAAGCCCATGGAAAATAAAGATAAAAGTGATACCAAGAGGAAAACCAATGCCCAAAATTCTTACCAAGGCTATTCCAACAATAATAACAATCGATCCACGGAGATGGGAGTTTACAAAGGTAAATATAAACTCTCTCCTAAAGAGCTAGAAGCTTTTAGTAAGGACCACAAATGTTTTGTTTGTGTGGAGCAAGGCCATGGTTATCGTCCTTGCCCCAGGAGAATTTCCCATAATGAGACTCCTAGAGTCTCTATGTTTGAATCTCCAAAAGAGGATGCTCATTGCCAAGGATTTCTCCTTTCCTATGCTTGGGGAAAGATGCAAGAGCATGATGACTTTATTTTGTTTGACCCTAGTTCAACTCACAACTTCATATCCATGGAGTTGACCACTAAGCTAGGCATGCAAGCCCACAAGATAGGAGATGCATTGAAATCCAATGGATCTATCAAGGGACAAGACGTCAAGGGACAAAATTAAGGCTTCATGTCCAAAGCTATGTGGACAAAAATAATTTCTTCATCTTCCCTCTCAAACATGAGAATGTTATTGTTGGGGCACCATGGTTTAACTGCATGGCTTCCAACATGAAGTTCCGTGAAAGGAGAATCTACTTCACCTTCAGGGAAGAGAGCATGTACATAGATGCTAATGAGTTGGCAAACACCATATCCTTGCAATAAACGGAATCAAGAGGAATGAGAGTTGTCTAATTTCCTAAATGCATCCCAAGATGTTTTCATTGATGACATCCCTAGTGAGCTACCTCTAAAATGAGGGATGATGACCATGCAATTGAGCTCCTACCAAGAAACTCACTGCCTAACAAGCCTCCTTATCGAGTTTCACAAGCTCAACAAGAGGAGATCACGAGGCAAGTGCATTAATTGGTGGAGAAAGGGATGGTGAGGTCTAGCTCCTCTCCATTTTGTTCACCATTACTCTTAGTGCAAGAGAAAGACAACACATCTCACATGTGTGTCGACTATAGATCACTAAATAAGATCACTATCAAAAATAGATTTCCCGTGCCGCTGGTAGAAGATCTATTTGATAAGCTACAAGTTTTGGCCTAACAAATGCTCCAGACACATTCAAACTCATGATGGACAAAAATATTCAGGCCTTTCAAATTCTCTTAAGGAGTACAAGCAACACCTCCCAATAGTCTTTCAAGTTGTGAGAGAGAATAATCTTTTCATTGATCAAAAGAAAGTGAATTTTTCCTATAAGAGATTCAATATTTAGGTCACATTATCTCTAAAGATGGCACCCGTATGGATCCAACAAAGCTAGAGATAATAAAAGGATGGCCTAATTGAAGGAATCTACATGAGGTACGAAGCTGCATAGGTATGTGTGCATACTATAGATGCTTCATAGAAAACATTCTCGTTAATAGCAGGCCCATTACATGACTTAACAAAAAAGAATGTTAAATATTCATGGACTGCAAAAGTGCCGATTAAATACAGCCAGTTATTCCACGTACAAGAAAGCAACGAATCAGTCTTTGACATTGGGAATATTGGCTATCAAAGGATGCAACAAGAACCCAACACCAACATTGGGAGTAGTCAACTTAAATGTGAAGGTACATGGATGTGCATGCCCTTATCAGTTTGTATGCTTACCAGATGAACACGTGAATGAAACAATGATTATTGTAATCTCATGGATGTGGACGTACAAGGTAGTACCAGATTGAGATACCAATCAAATCAAGCTATCACCTAAAGGAGGAGAATTTATCATTCCAGTTGTACCAAGCAAAGAGGAATGGAAAAGAGGTTACCAGCAAAAGAAACCATGAAGTAGTCAGTTCTCTTCATCCTCTAGACAAGCAAATTCTATAAGTATCATGTAAGGAGTCAAGCATATCTGGGTACTAAAAGCACAACTCAAGGACAAGCCATCTCAAATTTGGGTGTCCACAACATCATCTACCGTACCGAAGAAGGTTTCAAAGTTAAAGACACAAAAAAGTGCATCTTCGAGTAGGAAACCTAACACAAGATGGATTTGGAAGAAAAGGGAGCACTTATCTTCTCCGCAAACTCTAAAACTAATGAAGTAGTGGAGAGTTAAGTCTCAAAACACTCAACCACAACAGCTCATCAATGAAAAACCAATATACCAATGGCGAGTTAAAGCTCAACAACCGTCATCATTGATACCAAAAGCTCAGGAATTCAACGTGCCAAAGCATCATGATGGTACAATAAAGCAAAGAGCACACAAGCTACAAGATTTGCACTTTGGGAAACATCAATAGGAAACCTCGACCACAGAAACCCTTGAGTTAATTCTCAAGACCCAACTCTTGTACAACATAATGGTTTGAATTGCATTGATCTTCAAAGCATTATAATGCCAACCAAGTCTATGCATAGACACAATTGTTCAACCCATGTACACAGTCGTCCCAGAGTACGCCATCTAGGAGAAGTGGAAGGAAACTAAGTAATTAAGGGCAATGTTTGAAAGGGAGGAAAAAGTTGGATATGTTAACGTGTGATTTTTTGCAAAATTACCTAATAATGCCCTTTAAAAAGTCATCAACAAGGGAGTTTAATTGATAACATCTCCTCGATGAGTGTAAATAGTATATATACTATCAGAAAATATACCAAAAAATAGTCTTTTTTGCATATTTTCATCATTTTTCTTGATATTGGGACTTAAAAATGGATAAATCCACCAAAAATTAATAAAGCAGTGTTTCTCAATGGATTTTTTAAATTGTTGATTTTTAACTTTGTTTTTTTAGTGTTGATTTTTTCAATAAACAGGTCAAAAATTAATAATAAATAGCAAAGGAGCTCAGATGGAGAAATTCAAGATATGTTGATGATCAGAAGGAGAAGGCGGACACGCATAAAAATTTTCAATCGGATTGGCAGATGGAGGCGGGAAGCCTAAATTAGACTGCTAAGGCCTACTTTTGCAAATGCTTGCAGAATGAGTTTATGAAATCCAAGACTAACAATGAAATATGGGGAAAAATAGTCTAGGAAGTCCAAGTATAGATATCCAAGGTAGCCCAAAATCACCTCATTTTCACTAGTCACTCTTGGGGGAGAGGGCTTTTTTCCTTCTTCGTACACGATTTCTGGAGTCTACAGTTGTTCTTTTACAACACCGTCTCACATAAGACATGAGGGGTAAGTTCTAAACTTATGAATGAATATTTCTATATGGCTAGGTAGCAAGTCTAGGCTCAGGGAAAAACCCTAGAAACCCCAATGTGCACAAAGTCCTACGACACAAAATTGACCATATTGGCCTGTGAGCTCAACCAAATTGGACAAGACTTGAACTATAGCATGTCCCTATATAATTAAACACTTTCATATCACCTGATGACCTTTTGGAAGGGGTCAAGGGGCTCTAGGTTTTGGCCACATGCCAGAATTAGATTCTGACTCCATAGGTAGCTTATAGATGAGGTCTTTACGGTATCATGGAAACAGTCCAGGAAAGCTCTCTAATAGCAGAGTATAGCAGAGTCCAGGAAAGCTCTCTAATAGTAGAGTATAGCTCGAAGGCTACAAAGCGTCAAATTTGACACATGAAGTCAAACAGACTCCGAATGGGCCAAAACTGGATGAGTAGAATCAGGACTATGTAGGGGACAAGTCCATAGCTTCAAAAGTGACTAACCAACTCTATATGCCAAGTAGTCACAAATATCGGTGATTTCAGAGTCGACAAGAGCAGGAAGTGATGCCAACACGACCAAACTTTACCAAATTCAGTTTAGGACTTGTTTTAGATGTATTAAAGATGTTTAGGTCATCAAATTGTCAATTCTTGCAAAAAAAAGTGATTGTTGTAAATAATCACGATTATTCATTTTTGTGCTTGTTTGGCTTGAAATTGATCTCTTCACTTCACGCATCACTTGTACACATCTATTACATGCCACAAGTCAAGTATGAGCAAAAATGATCAAGGAAAACTCTGTATTGTCCAAAAACTCACCAAAGTCTTTTCAATCCAATTTTTGAGCTAACTGTCACCTTTTTTAATCCAAATCATCCCATATCTCATACACAGACTCTACATCATGCCTAGAACCAAGTTGCAACAAAAAATAAACAAAATGATTAAAAAGTTAATAATCGCAATTATTTACTTTTTTACCAAAATGGATGCAATTTGCAACTTTGACCTTATGGGACCAAAAAACACGATGTCCCAAGCCCACTAATCAAGTTTGAGCAAGTTTAAAACTCAAAAACTCAAAGTCTCTTTATATCTACTGTTTTGGAGTCTAAAAGCCTAAATCTGGCACCATTTCCACCCAATGCACTCAAATGAGCCCACCCGTCACTCAGAGTACCTAAAAGCCATATGTTTCAAGCCTCTGATGTCAAAAATGCAAAAAGTTTGAAAAAATCCCCAGCTGTAAATAACCGTGATTACTTACTTTTGTTGCAAATTTTGCGTAGACTACATGATTTTGATCTCTACATGTTTTTATGCATATATGCATGCTCCAAAATTGATTTGAACCAAAATGGACATCCTTTGCCAACCATTCAGACTCATGGAATTTCAAAGCGAAATTTGTAAAATTTTCTAACTTTGACACTATATTCACCTAAAAAGTGTTAGGTAAAGGCAGTGTGCCTCACTGTGCTTTGCCCGTGTACGCCGAAAAGTGTCTGGCCGTCCACATTTATTTCCTTACAAAGAATAAGGAGCTCTCACTCACATTCTCACATGGTGCTCACACAGTGAGATTTGGAAGCTCCACCCAAATCAATATCTAATTCTCCTAAATGATTTTCTCATGTTAAACTGATCATTTAATATGGGGAAGTGCCAGGGGAGAAAAAAGCTAGAATATTGGTTAAGCTAGAAGACCGGCCACAGTAGGGATCCAAAGGAGGAAAAATAGGGATCCAAAGGGGGGGCCATCTGCAAAAGAGCCATGTGCAACAATGGGCTAAAAAGGCCCTAAGGCTCAGCCCATTAAGACTTCCAAAATTCAAAGGTTGTGTCCAAAGGTCAACCATGGGGGGAATTGGATGCTTTGTGTGTGTCCCAAAAGTCTTTACAAAGCCCTACATAGGAGGGGGCGAGCCTTGCTTGTAGGGGATGAGAGAGAAAGTCACACACACACACACACACACAAGCTCCCTTTACACAAAGGGAATGAGGGACACATGTCAGCTCCCTAGACCAGATGCCCACAAGGTGTACCCAATTCCTATTGGATGGCCTTGGAGGTGGACCAATGAGAATTAGGCTAGAGTAAATCTAGTTAAATTAATTTAAAAAACACTTAATAAAAGAACCAATGAGAATTAAGCCCTCTAGAAGACTATTGGACAGTCTCCCAAGGGGTCCAATGAGCATTCAGTAGCCCAATGGCTTGCCTGATTCCTATTGGCCAAGAGGAAAAGGGGTCCAATGAGAGTTTAGTTGAATTATTAAATTACCTAAAGCTCACTCAAAAGGGGAAAGGGGGACACATGTTAGAAGGCTATCACTTATACTGCTTAATTACCATTGGCTAGGCCTGGGTTGGCTAGGACTGGGGAGGTCCAATGAGAGTAGAGCATGAGCAAATAGCAAGGAGGGTCGACCAAGAGAGAGATGGAGCTGATTTTTGCAAGGAATTATCACACACACACACTCACACAATCTCATGTGTGAAGTAAAGAAGACTCTCTCTCCTTCTCAAGCTTGAATGGAAAGCTTATCACCTACTCCAAGCTTGTGAGGAGGGCGGCCTACACCAACAACTCTTGGCTTTGTGATGCAAATCCAACCAAGATCCAAGCTTCAATGCATGCTCATGTCCTCTACCATGCTAATTACTAAGCTAAGCTATGCTAATATGAGTGATTATGTGAGGAGATGTACATCTTTCTCGTAAGAATACTCCTTTTTCCTCTCAATCTACTCTCATACTCTGCTAGCTCTCACCATCTTTGAAGGTGTGTGAGGTCTTGGGTCTGAGACCGGAGATAATTGATGTTGTGTTTGCTAAGTGTTTCGCTTAGTGCATGAAGCTTTCATCTTCATTGCACTAGCTAGTCTTGAAGGAACACAAAGAATTGTATTGTACAATGTCTCTCTTGATGGGAGAAACCATAATACAAAGCCTTTTGGAGGGGGGACCGGCTCCATGCAAATCCGGTCCTCGACTGTTGTCAATAGCTTAATTTCTCTCTCTTTTGAAAGTATTGTTCATGCTATCTAACTAGGTGTTATGCTTTTTGTTGCTCTCTCTCCACCCAAGCACTCTTGTAATTCTCATTAGGAATCTATTCTAAGGAAATGCCCACTATGTTCATGCTAATTTCTGCTACACACAAGTTTTTAGGCCATTAAATGTTACACGTGCACCCCATCCGTGCACTCACAATTGGTATCAGAGCTTTGGCTTCGTGACAAATGGAGTGCTACAGAGAAATGAGCTTTTCGCTATGGTGAGCTTGTTTGCGATGGAAGCTTGAGATCAGTGAGAAACCACCAAATCTGTGCTCATGGAAGCTTGAGGGACATTCCGAATATTGAGGGAAGAGTGTATTTCAAGTGTGTGTGGTTATTTGCAGCCGTACTTGCAGGAAGAATGCAGATTTTCATTTCCACATGTCATTTTTCGGGCTCCAAAACAATGTTTTTCGCATAACTTTTGCATACGTAATGCGGTTTATGCAAGGTCAGGATGTAACCTAGGGTTTTGGCACGCTCCGGACGCAATGGTAATGTCCATTTGAGATGATTTTGACCTCTGGAATTTCTGCAGCAGAAACAAGTTTTTGCTGCGTTTTTGGGTCGAAAACTGTGTTTTTGGCATGTCCTGCACACTCGAACTCAGATCTATATGATCTAGGAGTCTACCCCAGGGTTTGTCGACCTTCTAGACGTAATGGTGATATCAAATTTTTTAAAATTCTGATCTTTGAATTTTCTACAACAACCTGCATTTTTTTGAGACAAAAGATTTGACAGTTAAGGGCTTGTTTACTGCAAATCGTTGTGTAGATTGCATATGGGGATATGTACGTCACATTGTGGAGTCCATTGGGTGATGATTTAACTTGCAATTGTGTATGCATTTAATTTGGGATGTGGTTCTTGAACTAAGATACATTCATATACAGTTTCTCGGCACATGGTTTTGTGTTGATGTATACTCTATGTGGGAACAGATGTGGAGATGTGGAGCCATCATAGCTAAGTATTTTGGATGCATGGTTGATGCTCACAGTTGAGCACTTTTTTACGTGTATCCATTGAAGCTTGTTTATGAAAACAAGTTGACAGGTTTTGTCAATATTCCATTGAGTGGTAGTGACTAGAGCATGCTTGCTCTTTGTATGACTTTGTGAGGTGATTCCGGACGACTACATTCTCGGAATTGGCCATTTGGGCATTTTGTGTCGTCTCCATTTGCGGTTTAGTGTTGAGTTTTTTCTCCAGTTACAAGGGAGACTTTGCCAAAATTTTGTCAAATTTGTTTGCCTATTGTAGAGGCTTGTGAGCTTAACAGTTTGCTCACTTTGTCTGCTTGAGATAGTGGTGTGCTCTCAGGTGGGAGAGTTTTGTGATCTCGAGCATTGTTTGTCATTGTTTGGCATGGCCATGAGAGGCGATTTTTGTTCACGGCGACTAACGTGTTGGTATTGTGGTCACAAGGGGAATATTAGGTGCCGTTGCTTCAGGCGTATGAGGCAGGGAAGAGGCAGATGCATGGGCTACTATGAGGACAGATACTAGAGAGTATGCATGTGACGGGCATGTCACTTTTGAGTCTATCTTTCCTTCAGACTACTTTGTGTCTTGGGATAGCACATTGTCTACGCGTTTTCTACTAGACGAGCATGCAGTTTTTCACTTGACACCACGTCGTGATTTGTTTTTCTCTTTCTCTAGTGGGAGACTTCGTTGTGTACAATTTGCTGATGGTTCAGCATATGACATAGAGGGTGTTGGAGATGTATGTTGTCTTTACCTAGTAGTGCATTGCTTACGCTATGAGATGTACGTTATGTACCAGGACTCAGTCAGAGTCTCATTCAAGTGCTCCAGTTTGTAGAGTAGTGGACATTGTGTACTGCTTACAGAGCGGTCATTTCAGATGCATAGGGGATCATGGTGATAGCCAAAGGTGCTAGGAGTGGTCTAGTATACCCTTTGCATATTTTTGACACACGAGGCGGTGTAGTCTCTATGTATTTGCAGCCATGTTTGGAGCGAGAGACGAGGCGTGTCTCTTTTGCAGATGTGTTGCATGGAGAGCAGGTTGTGTATTTGTCTTGTGGTGACGTTCACACAAACAGTGGTATCTCTGGGAATGCACAGCTTTGCCAGTCATCAGTTGAGGTGATATCAATTGTTGAGCTAGAGATCGATGCATTGTTCTATGATGCGTCTAATACGTTTGAGGGTGGCAGTGTCCTTCAGAAAGCTGTGTGTGATTGCAGTGGTGTTGATGGCAGTGGTGCTGATTTTTCAGTTTTTCAATCATTCTCAGTGGACATGCCTTTGCCAGATGATGCTGACATGGTGATGCATAGTCAAGTGGTTCCTGATGAGGATGCATATGGCATTAAGGTTGCTGACAGGGATAGGTTCTCACACATAGTGCATGTTGCATCGGCTTTCGAGTCTCTCATGTCTGACCTTTTGGTTTCAAGACCCGATCTTGCTTATGCGGTTGGTGCATTTACAGTGGGAGTTGTCAGTTGTGCGATGACTGACACTAGCATTGTGCATTCTGGAGCCATGCAGGTCGTCACTTGATACCTGCATCATGAGTGTC
Source organism: Adiantum capillus-veneris (assembly GCF_014529385.1). NCBI lineage: Eukaryota > Viridiplantae > Streptophyta > Polypodiopsida > Polypodiales > Pteridaceae > Adiantum > Adiantum capillus-veneris. Next base: position 65,212,711 of record NC_140945.1, on the reverse strand, counting down.
ATTATAGCTCTAGCCCTAGTGGTATGCATGTTGCATCTACACTAGAGCATGTTTGGAGTGAGCCAGTGGGCATAGGTTGAGAGTCATCTTCTCTCACCTCTTGTATATACTAGTTGTACGCTAGTCTTCTTGCCACTTATCGGCACACAGCCTTTAGTGGGAGAATGTTAGGTAAAGGCGGTGTGCCTCACCGTGCTTTGGCCATGTACGCTGAAAATAGCCCGGCCGCCCACATTTATCTCCTTATTCTTTATACATACAAAGAATAAGGAGCTCTCACTCACATCCTCACATGGTGCTCACACAATGAGATTTGGGAGATCCACCCACATCCTGTGTCATGCTCTCTCTCTCTCTCTCCCTCTCTCCCCTTTGCATTCTCTGCGCACACGCCCCGCATCCGCGCACTCACAAAAAGAGAAATGCAAGAGGCTAAAAAGGCAAGGAAAAAGGTGTCTCGGAAAGATAAGCTGCAAGATCTACCACCATACCAGTTAGATCCTAGCTTAGTAAAAACGGCAAAGGCAACCTACTTGTCTAAAGAGCAGCCCGAAGAAAACAACACCACGGTCTTCACTGGAAAATTCAAGAGTGAAGAAGGACAGTAGGTAGAATTGCAAATGCTATTGTTTGCGGGTCGCCGCGACGGACGTCCATAGCATAGCTCTCAAGCATCAACATACAATTATCGATACAGGGAAAGCGACTCGGATGAGGCATGGAAACTCACTAGGGTGTCAATCCTAATGAAGTGAACTGGAAGAGATGCAACCACTAACTCTACAAGAAAATCAATCACACTATAGCCAAGTAATCTGCCTATGTCCTTCTACACAGCTCTGCAGTCATCACGCCCGTTCACCATGCAAATCATATCGGAATCGCACGAAACTTAAAGGGAAGCTACAGGGGACTATCAGGAACATATCCTATCACTGTCACAGCATTCTGGAGAGGTACAATGATCGCGAGCGTTTGTCCAAAAGTACGCAAAAACAGTAAACGGATGATCCTAAAGAGTCGTGCTTACACTTGAATGAAAGAGCAAAGTAAGAGGAACTCAATGCAAGAAACAAAACTGAATTTGGATTATCGTAGCCCCAGAAGCGATGATTACAAGTTGGAGCAAAGAGGTAGCTCTCTGTACGTAACGTCGTAGTCCCTTATCTTCAAAAAATAATCTCCCTTTTCCCACTAACCTTAGTGTATTATATACCTAGGGCTTTCTAAAGTGGCCGGCGGCCAACTTCTCATGGACCTTTACATACATCATTGGACAAATTACATCTTTGACATAGACGACTGTCATTAGGATTTTACAGGGTTTGATGTATTAAACATTGGAAAAATTTATTTGACCACATCAAAAGTTTGGCCGGCTAACCCAAGGGGCGCCTTGGCTGGGTGGTCACTTGTATGTTGTTGTCACCTGTTGTTGTCACCTCCAAACACTCCCCCCTTCCTAGCTCGTGTCATCCCTTGACACGACCATTTGTAGTCTAGTCTTCTTGTTGATGAGACTCCCCCCTTCCTTGATATAGTTATATCTGGCATGTTTTTTTTTTTTCACATGGGGTGCCCATTTCCCTTTGATTGATGAACATGTGTTCTTTGTGATTTGGATGTTGTGGACGAGGCATTTGTGCATGCTGTTGCACATCCTGCTTTACCTTTCCATTTGTGCAATTGGTCGATGATAGCTGCTTCTTTGGATACTTTGCCTCCTGGTGCAGTTGGCTTTTTATTGGAGCTTGTATCTCAAAATGTTTGAGACTTTGACATGTGTGCACTGGCATCCTGGATTTGATTTTGTTTTCCACTTTGTCGATAGAGCTTTGTTGGTATCTTTGAAGATAAGAGCTGCTCTTGTCGAAGCGTAGTTGAGAACAATGTTGCCCCACTTTATCTCTTTGAAGATCGTGTAACAAATTCTTTATTGGTTTCATTTTATGGAAGGAATATATACAATAAAGTAGTGATGGGTGTTTCTAAATTAGGGTCTAGAACCTGAATGACCAAAGGAAAAAACCCAGTGGGAAAAAATGCCTTTGGTATACGCTCTTATTGGGGTTGAACACGTGGAAGTTGAGTACCTGTTCATGCAAGGTGAGTTCTTGGGAGAAATAAAGTAAGAGTGCATAATGCAAGTGCCAATTATGGGACACTCTATATGCACACAAGAGTTCTTTCAAGAAAATCATGAGGTGTGAAAAACGAGTTGTTGGGTGCTTCAAGGAACAAATGTAGCACATGTGATATCCAAAGAAATCTCAATAGCTTCCACATTTCCAAGAAGGGTTTTTGATGTTGAAGCTTCTCCACTCATTACTCACTATGCATAGTGTGTGAGTGTCTTTTGGACTCTCTTCTTCATTTTACCAAACTTAAAATACATAGACTTCCACTCTTATGTTAAGTATGGAGCCTGATTTACCCTTGTAATTTTCTGTGGTAAAAGCGCACATTTGTAAGGCCCCCATTATGAGGAGAAGCCATCGTGCGTGAAGGAAAATCACTCACTGGAAACCAAAATTTTCAAGGACAAGAATCAGGGGAAACTTTAAAGGCCTCGGGGGCGGAGGCCCCCGAGACTTTTTTTTCGCCAGAATATTCTTTTTCGCCGGAATATTATGGCTGGACGGCGGACAGATAGTGGTCGGAAAACAACCGGTCGGTTGGCCGGTGGCCAGTAGTCAATGGCCGGTGGTCGGAAGTCAATGGCCGGTTGCCGGTGGTCGGAAGTCAGTGGCCGGTGGCCGAATTCAATGGCCAGTGGCCGAATTCAAAAGCGGACTTGTCTTTTCAAGGGCGGCCACACATGGGCGGAATTGAGGGTCCGATTTGGACTTATTCGCACAAGGGCGGCTACACATGGCTGTCTCTCATAAGAGAGGGCAGCCCTTTTGGCCTATAAAAGGAGGCCATTTCTACACACATTTCATAGTGTGAAGTTGATGCAACAAGGTGAGTGTAAGGTAGTGAGAGTGAAGCAAGGCGAGAGCTCCATTAAGGGTATAATCACTTTGTAAACTACTTCTTGTTTTGAATTACTAAAGCCATTGAGTGGCTGCTTTCCCGTGGACGTAGCCCACATTGGGTGAACCACGTATATCGTGTGTAATCTCTCTCTCTCTCTCTCTCTCTCTCTCTCTCTCTCTCTCTACTCTATAATCTCGTGTATATAAATCCGTCTCTCTCCATTAAGTAATCTACTCAATTATCTATTTAGCTACGTCTTATTTCCTAACAACTGGTATCAAAGAAAGGTTTGCTCGTAGCTAAATTATCTCAAGGAAAGGATTCCTTGAATTGAGTGGGAGTTATGGCGGAGGAAGGGAAGCTCAAGATTGAGAATTTCAACGGCAAAAACTACCAACATTGGAAGATGCAGATTGAAGACTATCTCTACCAGAAGGACCTCTATTTGCCACTAGGTGGTCTTGCGAAGAAGCCCGCAACAATGGCAGATGAAGCATGGATTGTCCTTGATCGAAAGGCACTGGGAACAATCCGGTTAAGCTTGGCGTCAACGGTGGCCTTCAATGTTTTGGAGATGAAGACCACGGAGGACTTTATGAAGTCACTTGATGACTTATACGAGAAACCATCGGCATCCAATAAGGTATTTCTTATGAAGCGCTTGTTCAATCTAAAGATGGCAGAGAATGGTTCAGTTGCAGAACACCTAAATGAATTTAACACAAACATAAGTCAACTTCGATCAGTGAAAATCAATTTCGATGACAAAGTGCGAGCTCTCCTTATACTATCATCTCTACCGGATAGTTGGGACAGCCTTGTGATGGCTGTAAGTAATTCTATCTCTGGCACAAATACTCTTAAGTTTGATGATGTTGTGGGTGTTCTCCTAAGCAAGGAAATGCGAAGGAGAAGCACAGGAGAATCATCAAGTGCTGCACTATCAGTGGAAACAAGAGGAAGGCTTAAGGAGAGGTTCAAAAACCAAAAGGGTCGTGATTGCTCAAGGCGGAGCAAGTCACGCACAAAGTCAATTCTTGAATGTTGGAACTGCGGCAAGAAGGGCCACGTCAAGAAGGATTGCTGGTCCAAGAAGAAGAAGGAGACAGAGTTTCAAGACAACAAGCCAACATCAGAGGCCAATGTGGCAGGTAAAGTAGAGAAAGATGCTCTAATTCTCTCATTAGACAATGTGTCTAATTCCTGCATAGTAGATTCCGGGGCTTCATTCCATGCGACACCACACAAGCAACATTTCCAAGACTACACCAAAGGTAATTTTGGGTATGTATACTTGGGAGATGATGAAGCTTGTGAGATTGTCGGAAAAGGTACAATTTCTGTCAAAACTGCTAACGGAAATGAATGGAAGCTTAAAGATGTTAGGCATGTTCCTTCTCTTTGCAAAAAATTGATCTCTACAGGACAATTGGACGATGAAGGTCACAACATTGCATTCGGAAACAAACGGTGGAAGATCTCAAAGGGATCTTTGGTGGTTGCCAAGGGTGAAAAAGTCGGTGCACTTTACTTGTGTACTATTAGCACGCAACCTTCAGCTTGTGCAGCAACTACAGAAGTTGACAATGCGGTGTGGCACTACCGACTTGGGCATATGAGTGCCAAAGGAATGCAAATCCTTCAAACAAAGAAGCTTCTACCAGGTTTGAAAGAAGTGGACTTAGAGTTCTGTGAAGATTGTGTTTATGGTAAACAAAAGAGGGTAAAATTTCAAAAATCAGGAAATGAAAGAAAAAATAAAAAACTTGAGTTGGTTCATTCTGATGTTTGGGGTCATGCAAGTACACCATCACTTGGGGGCTCATTGTACTATGTAACATTCATAGACGATGCGACTAGAAAAATATGGGTTTATGTCATGAAGAATAAATCCGATGTATTTTCCATATTTCAAAGGTGGAAAGCCTTTGTGGAGAATGAAACAGGTACCAAGGTTAAATGCCTCAGATCCGACAATGGAGGCGAATATTGCAGCCAAGCTTTTGAAAGCTTTTGTGCTAGCAATGGCATTCAGAGGCAAAGGACAACCCCAAGGACACCTCAACAAAATGGGATTTCGGAAAGGATGAACAGGACAATCATGGAACGAGCACGAAGCATGCGGCTACATGCAGGCCTACCGCTTGAGCTTTGGACGGAAGCTATAAGTACGTCTGTGTACTTAATCAATCGGTCCCCCTCAACGGCATTGGATGGGGGAGTTTCAGAAGAGGCATGGACAGGTAAACCGGTGAATTATGCATTTCTCAAAGTGTTTGGGTGTGAGGCTTTCATGCACATAGATGGAAGCCTAAGATCAAAGTTAGATGCAAAGTCCAAAAAGTGTTTCTTCATTGGCTATGGAGAAGGAGACTTTGGGTATCGCCTATGGAATCCTGAAGATGGTAAAATCTTAAGGAGTAGGGATGTAATTTTTAACGAACAAAATATGTACAAAGATTACTTGGAAAGAAAACAAACAAAAGAAACAGGTGATGAGTACATGGATCTTGAGGATGGTGAAGACTCAAGGACTGCAAATGGTGACAATGTGCAACAACGTCAACCAAATGAGGAGCCTCAACCTATTCCCCGAAGATCTACAAGAGCAAGTAGACCTCCAGAAAGGTTTGTTCCTTCCTTCAACCATCTCTTGATCTCAGATTCTGGAGAGCCGGAATCATATGAAGAAGCTATGCAACATGAATCCAAAGAAGAATGGACGAAGAGCATGCAAGTGGAGATGGACTCACTACATCGCAACCAAACATGGGAGTTGGTTGAGTTGCCTAAAGGTAAGCAGGAACTTCAAAACAAATGGGTGTACAAGCTAAAGGAAGAAGAAGGTGGGAAGAAAAGGTACAAGTCTAGGCTTGTGGTAAAAGGTTTTTCTCAAAAGAAAGGTATTGACTTCAATGAAATATTTTCTCCTGTTGTAAAAATGAACTCAATTAGGCTTTTCTTAAGACTTGTGGCTGCTCATGATCTAAATCTCGAGCAAATGGATGTAAATACGGCATTCCCTCACGGTGACTTAGAGGAGGAAATCTACATGCTTCAACCAAAGGGGTATGAAGTAAAAGGTAAGGAGAAAATGGTTTGCAGATTAAAGAAGAGCTTGTATGGTTTAAAGCAAGCATCAAGACAATGGTACTTGAAGTTTGATCGATGGATGTTGGATCATGGATTCACAAGATGCAACTCGGATCACTGCGTCTACACTGAGAATTTGGGAGATGGGAAATTCATCATCCTAATGTTGTATGTTGATGACATGTTGATTGCAAGTGCTAACATACAGGACATCAAAGACCTAAAAGAGGAGCTGTCCAAATCTTTTTCAATGAAAGATTTAGGTGTTGCAAAGAGGATACTTGGTATGAAAATATCAAGGGACAGGACGAAGAAGACAATAAAGCTATCTCAAGAAGATTACATCAAGAAGGTACTAGAAAGGTTTGCAATGCAAAATACAAAACCAGTTTCTACACCTTTGGCTGGTCATTTTAAACTAACGAAGGATATGTTCCCAAAGACACAAGAGGAGATAGCCTATATGTCTAAAGTTCCATATGCTGCAGCGGTAGGTTCTCTAATGTATGCTATGGTCTGGACAAGGCCAGACAATGCACATGCAGTGGGAGTTGTGAGTAGGTTCATGGACAACCCAGGTAAAGAGCATTGGCAAGCTGTGAAGTGGATACTTAGGTATCTAAAAGGGACAACAACAAATGCTTTGTATTTTGGAGGAACTGATATTTTTCTAGAAGGGTATGCTGATGCAGATATGGCAGGTGACAAAGATACTCGAAGGAGAACTACTGGCTATGTGTTCACGGTTGGAGGCACAGCAGTAAGCTGGGCTTGAAAGCTGCAGAAAGTGGTTTCACTTTCTACCACGGAAGCAGAGTATGTCGCAATGACGGAGGCAAGCAAAGAAATTCTGTGGCTTCACAGATTCTTAGAAGAGCTTGGATTCAAACAAGACAATTGTGTCTTGTACAGTGATAGCCAAAGCGCTATCCATCTTGCGAAGAACTCAGCCTTTCATTCAAGGACAAAGCACATTGAGGTGAGATATCACTTCATACGCACTCTTTTGGAAGAGGGACAACTAAAGCTAGGAAAGGTACATACAAGTGAAAATCCTGCAGACATGTTTACAAAGGTGGTCAACAAGGAGAAGTTGAGCTTTTGCTCATCTTCAATCGGCATTCAAGGATAAGAAGCCAGAATGGAAAGCAGTCACAGGTTTGGTTTGGAGATCAGTCTCCAAGTGGGAGATTGTTAAGTATGGAGCCTGATTTACCCTTGTAATTTTTTGTGGTAAAAGCGCACATTTGTAAGGCCCCCATTATGAGGAGAAGCCATCGTGCGTGAAGAAAAATCACTCACCGGAAACCAAAATTTTCACGGAAAAGAATCAGGGGCAACTTTAAAGGCCTCGGGGGCGGAGGCCCCCGAGACTTTTTTTTTCGCCAGAATATTCTTTTTCACGGGAATATTATGGCCGGACGGCGGCCGGAAAGTGGTCGGAAAACAACCGGTCGGTTGGCCGGTGGCCGGTGGCCGAATTCAAAAGCAGACTTTTCTTCTCAAGGGCGGCCACACATGGGCGGATTGGAGGGTCCGATTTGGACTTATTTGCACAAGGGCGGCTACACATGGCTCTCTCATAAGAGAGGGCAGCCCTTTTGGCCTATAAAAGGAGGCCATTTCTACACACATTTCATAGTGTGAAGTTGATGCAACAAGGTGAGTGTGAGGTGGTGAGAGTGAAGCAAGGCGGGAGCTCCATTAAGGGTATAATCCCTTTGTAAGCTACTTCTTGTTTTGAAGTACTAAAGCCATTGAGTGGCTGCTTTCCCGTGGACGTAGCCCACATTGGGTGAACCACGTATATCATGTGTACTCTCTCTCTCTCTCTCTCTCTACTCTATAATCTCGTGTATATAAATCCGTCTCTCTCCATTAAGTAATCTACTCAATTATCTATTTAGCTATGTCTTATTTCCTAACATCTTATGCTCACCTATACCAGCATGAGCAACACAACATAAATATGCTCAACTCCTCCACCTTGAGCAGTACCTAGAATAGCTAAGACTCTTAGACCACAGAGAATATTACTTGAAGCTTTGGGACTAATGCCTTGCTCATTTAGTGGCTCAGCTGCCCGACTCTTGACTTTTATGCCATGTATTTTTAATGGCGACTTGGACTTACCTGTTCATGGCTTGAGACCCAATGCCATAAGTTCTTGAGATTACGGCCTCTATCATTGTGTTGGTCTTTGGATGCCACCATCTTTTCAAGTAAGTTGGCATACTTCGACTCCTCTAGCTTCTTTTGTTGCATGGGATGTTCCGTAAGGAGGCCGCATTGTTGTACCTTTACTTTTTCTTCTTTGTGAGGAGCCTGAGTTTTCAACAGTGGTTTTGGAACCCACTTTGTTCTTGCTTCATGAGTTGCTCCCTTGACCTGATGGGACACTAGGCTTTTGTATCCATACTTGGCTATTACCATTGTAAAAGCCTTGCTTTTGTAGTAGAAGACGAGGGATCCATTTTGAGGTTGTTTCTCCCTTGGTTGTGCTTAGTCTCCATTGGCTCTTTGTTGTTGTTGTGTGGGGTCCTTTGCTACTTGGTTGGTCTTAGTGGCTCTAGGTTGAGCAACTACTTTGGGTAACCATATTTGGGTGTTACCTTCATAGAATCCTTGTGCTTCAAGTAGCTTGACGGGAACCGTCCGCTACTGCATCTGTTTGTGTTGGGTAGCTTCGTTGAAGTTTGACGTTGGTACCCATAATTGTTGTGTTGCTTTCTTGGAATTTCTTTTCTTCTGTCCTTTTTTGTTGTTCTTTCTCTTGATTGAGTTGTTTTTATTTTGTTGATAGCTTGGCTCGCTCATTGTAGAACTTCTTTCTTGAGGTGAGTACATCCAGGCTGTTACTTTATGCTTTTTGGCCCAAACATTAATGTCTCCTTCGAATTAGCTTTGAGCAATGATTGACTCATTTGATGCTACCCACCCTATCACCTTTTGTTGTTGTGGTTGAACCTGTGTTTCATGTATCCAAACTGGGTCTTTGACTTTGATGTGCTCTTTGGATACCAACACTTGGTTGACATTCTTTGGCTTCTTTTGGATGCTTTTTTGTGATGGAAACTTTGGTTGATAGACTTTTTGCTTTGGTTTCCATTGCATTGTTGATGGTGTGGCTCTTGATGTAGAGGCTTCGTGGGAAATTTGATAGAAGCTCCTTGAAGGGTAAAGTCGTCTGGCGAGGTTGATATACTTCAATGTTTACCTTTGCTTTACCTTTTTCCACGATGGTTGGCGATTTCTTCTCTACATGGATTTGAGAAGCTTCACGAAGTCTTACCGTTGTTGTTGTTGAAGCTTTTGAGTTGTCGAAAGAAGATGTTCCTCCAGCTTTCTGTCAGCTGCAGACTCTCTTTGATATGATGGGAGTTGATTATGTGGAAAGCATCTTTATACTCCCCGGTACTCAATTTGAGTACAGCTTCTGCCACTCCAAAGCTAGGAATCGGCATTTTTGAACTTGTGTAAACTGTTTCTTCTATCTCATTGATTGGTGGCTTTCCCATCATGATCCACGTTCCATAAGTCATTAGATTCTTTGTTGCTTCTGGATCTATTGCGGCCGAACATGTAACCTTGAGCCCTGTGTGTCCGCATAACTTGAATTTGATCATCGTAGGAGATAGTCCATCTTCTTCCTTGTCCATGTTCTTCTTTTGATCTTGCGTTTGTTAAAGATTTGCCGTTGAACTTGGAAGATTTTCTCCTTCATCTACTTTCATATGCACTTTTTCTGGAGTCGGCTTCTTTGAAACATCTTTTGTTGTTTCTTCAAGTATGTCAATCATGACATATTCTTGTGGTTGCTCTGCTTCCTTCGTTTTAAATTTTGTCTCATGCTCCAGGATGTAGCTATCTGTCTCACTTTTTCTGCTTTCACACTCACAAACTTCATTAGCTTCCTTCAACACTTTCAACATAAAGCATGAAACTAGGTCGTAGCCTTCTTCATTACAAAACTTGGTTGGAGTTAGGTCATTTACACACACATCCAAGGTTGCCAATATTTGAGTCCATCCAAATGGCTTAAATAATTGCTCTGGAAAGGATTCCAGTATGTAAGCTTCATCGTTCATTGATCTTTCTAGGATGCAATCCTCCTTCACTGAGCTTCCACACTTCGAAGCACCACACATCCAAAGTTCTTGTTTGGTTTGTAGCCACGCAGGTATCTCTTTCCCATTGACTATAGTAGAATCAATTTCTTCTAAAGGAGTTCTATTCACATCTCTATAGCTATGGTCTTTTATGCTTATTTTTGTTGTGATCTTTTTATGTCTCAAGTAGATATAGTCATAGCCCCAATCTTGAACCATCTTAAGTTGACACATGAAAGGTCTTCCTAAAATGATATCAAAATTGTTCCCTTTTCCAAAATCTACTATTGCAAATGTATGTTCATATTCAATTCCACAAGAAGTCACAATAATTTGCTCTAGGATACCCAGAGCTTTTTCTGTGTATCCATCTGCAAGTTGTAGCTTAATTCTAGTTTTCCTAAGCGCTGGTCTACCCCATTTTTCCCAAATGTCTTTTGTGGCTATGGCTACTCCAGCCCCACTATCAAGTATAGCCAATGTTTTAACTCCTTTGTATTCCACATGTAAGGTGGTGTTTCCTTCTTCTCCTTCGCAATATTCCCCCACCTTGTTTATTGGCATAGGTTTAGCGTTTGCACTTTCTTGTTGAGTTTTGTTTGATTGTTCATTTGAGGGTAGATCTTGAAGAGGTATCTTTAATCCCATCTTCCCCAAATTGTTGCCTACTTCATCCCATACATGTGGTCTAATCTTAAGCAGTTCAGATAGAGTAATCGTGCATTGTATTGGAGCTGACATCAACTCTTGCATACTCTTTGTATCCATCATCTTGGATATGGCTTTCCTCTGAGATGGCACCACTCTAGTCTCTGAGTCTGCCTCATGTTCTCCTATGTATGAGGGTAAGGTCTTCAAGGACTCTAGTTTTCTTTCAGTTGAAACTTCCGTCCCTGCATCTCCATTTAGAGATTGAATGTCTCCCTAATAGACTTCATGCCTTGTATTGACCTCAGTTATGGGTACAGATTGGAAAGTCGCACTTCCATCTTTTGCACTTCTAATTGCTTCCCACAATTCATTTGGCCATGGCTCATCTATCTCTGGGATAGGTGCCATAAATTGTGATCTAGACCTTGCATCATTAGTGGTGTTGGCCACTACTTGATCATCTAGTTGAATTTCTAGGTTGTTGGTTTCTTGTGTTGCAGTCTTTGCTTGCACATCCTTTTGTGATTCTAGCTCATGTTTCTTTGAGTTAATGTTTCAACAGCCTTTGCCTTAGGCATTTCAAATCCAACACTTTTTTGTCTTGTTCCTGGAGGTGGAATTGGTGCTTCAGGCTCCATCATTGCCTGTACAGTTTTTACCAATTCCTTACACATTTTCGACCTCTCAGTCTCTACCTCAGCATGAGGATATTTCATCCCTCGTTGCTCTAGGGTTTGGTTGGGTTTCAATCTAGCCTCATATGCTTCCAGTGCAGCATCTAATGGATCTAGGACTTTGTCTACCAATACAGATCCTCCAGAAGACGCCTTCCTTGGTTTCTTATCGCTCACCACCGTTTTGTTTTCCCGTTCATGTTTCAACTGCTCCTTTGTCTCTTGTAATTCTGTTTGTAGTGTAGTTTGATTTGTGATTGTTTTTGCTTTAATTCTATCTCTTTTGGCTTTCCAGGATTTTCTCCCAGTCCTCACTGACACACTAGTTGTTTCCCCTTGTTTGGGTTGTTGATCTTTCTCCTCATTAGCTTGGTCCTCAGCATTTTCTCTTGCTTGGTCTCTAGTCACTACCTTCACAGGAATTTTGGGTTCTGCCTCTGATCCACTTGGAGAAGGTAACACTCCCACAACATTCATTGTTGTTTTCCCCTGTTTGTTAGGGTGTTTTGGACAATTAGGAACAACGTGTGTAATGGCACACTCCACACAATATCCAATTATCTCTACACGAGAACAATTCTTGGCCCAATGATTACCTCCACACTTGTAGCATGGTCCATCATGTTGAGTCACTGGTGGCACAATTGATGGTTGTTCTTGCTTAGCCATAACGGTCTCTAGTCTACGCTCTTGATTGGCTATAAACATCAGAGTGTCCTCATTCAATGAATAGAGTTTTCTCATAGGTTCTTTCCCTAGCCTAGGTTGTGATACCTCAGCTCCTTATAAAGCCCTTGATACAACCCTATTTTGAAATAATGGATGATTTGGTAATGGCATTTGTTTTTCTATTTGATGTCCAAATAGTATCCCCCTTGTGTAGGTTTGATTATAGCAGCACTCACTCATCTCATGATTGGTCCATTTTTGCTCAATGGCACACCATTTTATTCGTTGTGCTACTTGCACTGCTAGCTCATCTAGGTTGGTCATTAATTGAGACATAATCACTTGCCTTGTGTTGGTTTCACTAGATGCTAAAGGAGAATTATCCATAGTGATCTTTGTATCACCAATTTCCTCGCCATAGGCTTTACGAGTGAGTGATCGAGGCACACATTTTATAAATGAAGTGATAGAGATCCTTCTAGATGAATTCATGGTAATCCATAGGAAATCAGCCCCGTATCATCCACAAGCAAACGGACAAGCTGAAGCAACAAACAAAACCATATGCACGGTCCTTACGAAGATTGTATCTGAGTCGAGAACTGACTGGGACCAGAAGTTGCATTCAACATTATGGGCATATAGGGTAGCATATAAAACATCAATAGGAACGACCCCATATAACATGGTTTTTGGGCTAAATGCTATCCTACCAATAGAATTCTTGATTTCAACCTTAAGGGTGGCTAAGGATCTAGAGTGGACAGGGCACAAGCTTTCTGATAGAATAGATGACCTGGAAAAGCTAGACGAGCTTCGCCTAAAAGCAGTAGCTTCTATCTACGCTCAAAAAAGGCGAAAAAAGGAATTTTTTGATAAGCATGTGCGGACTAAAGAGTTTAAGGTTGGGGACTATGTCCTAGTTTACACTCTGAAATAGCATGCTAAGAAGCTTAAAAAGCGAGGGATGGGACCTCTGGTGATTAAAGATCTATCACCAAGTGGAGCCGTCAAGCTTGCTACATTAGACGGAGAAGAAATGCCCAATTGGATTAGTGGATGCAGAGTGAAAAAGTATCTTTTGCCGCTAACCCAAGACATGCTTCTCAAAATACATCAAGAAAAGCTGCGTGTCCAGAAAAAGAAAAAGATTGTGGAGGAAGCGCAAGCCGAGGCGAAGGAAAGAATGGAGAAAAGAAGACTACTGCGTCAGAAACAGCGCAATGAAGGAGCAATACGAATAAACGCAGTCAGTATGACAGAAATGGATAATGACAAAGAAGAACCCATCATTGAATGCAAAGTAGGAACCAACCAAATCAAAGCCAGAGCACTATTGGATTCAGGAGCTCAAACTAACCTACTTTGTCGACTAGGTATAACGCTTTTCTCGTGACTTGTTCAAAAGAAGTACATCCTTTTAAGTGCAAATATTTCTTGAGAGTTTCATTTTTCAAACCCTCTATGAAGAGAATTGATAATCTTTCATCCTATGGTAACTCGCGTTCCGGACATCTCTCTATATATTGTTTGAAGCGTAGCAATGCTTCCTTCACTCTCTCATCTTCTTTTTGCTTGAATGCATAGATTTGGGACACTTTGTTATGCTTGATTCCCCTTTTAGAGAACTCCACAACAAATTCTTGCAACAGTTGTTCATCGTTTGAGAAGGCATTTTTATCCAACGGTTGGAACCGATTCAATGCTATCCCTTCCAAGGTTAAGCCAAATCCCTCATACTGTGTATGAAAATAAAATAGTTGTTCGGCTCTTAACACTTGTTTGAACAAGGATGCATGTACGTATGGATCCCTTAACCCATCATACTTATTCTTGACACATTTGGCCAATTGATATGGTCTCATTGGTTCTGGTTCAACCATGTATCTTAGCATGCTGGGGTCTCTCACAAAGACATCCCTCGTTCCTTCTTCTCGTCTTGGAGCAAATCTTGGTGGAATCCCCTTTGATATGCGCTTTGGCCCAATGTGAGTAGGAATCGGAGTACCCTTGTATATGTATCTCTCTAAGTCAATTGGATCAACAAGTTTGTACTCTCTTCCATACTTATCTGCCATTAAAACTTGCACTCCCTGGTCATCTTTGTGTGTGAAGGCATAGAGGTTCTTATGGTCTGTCAACTCTTCAATGATGGAATTTAAACACCTATAGAAGTTGTTTTGATCCCCAATAGGTAACTATAAAGGCCATCATACGTGTAATCCATTAGAACTCTCGTGGCTTCATTGGTTTTGATGAACCTCACATTGGGTTTGTTGATTAGAGAATGCTTCTCCTCCAAGTCTCGAGCAATTTCCGTTTTTGCTCTTTCAAACTCCTACATTTTAGTTGATTCATTTGGCTTCCAGTGAGCTACATGATCACTCGACAAATATCCATGAGCCATGCCTTGAGGTTTGGCTTGATATGATTGATAAGCCTCATGGTCTTGTCTCAACCCTCTTGTTATTGGTTTGGCTTCCAGTGAGCTACATGATCACTCGACAAATATCCATGATCCAAGACTTGAGGTTTGGCTTGATATGATTGATACATTAGGGAATTTCGGAGGTCATTTGGAGGGCCTTCTAAGAAAATGTATTTTTTGCACTCTCTCTCTAAAAAAAATGGCAAATAATAGAGCTGGGTCTTTCATAGTAAAAGTTCAAAAAGTGTACTTTAAGTAGATTCCTTACTCTTCTGAACATTCGTTCGTAGTGATTGAGGGATAATCCTCTTTTCAGTTGCATTGAATGAACCTCGTCAATATGGAGGGAGTGAGGCTAACATGGAGGGACGAAGGCGCAGTCGCTATTCACTTTCCATTAAACCTGCACATTTGGCTAATGGCGCACTCCTCAAATGGAACAAATGTTACCCAGAAACGAGCCAAATATCACCTTCACATTTAGTTGGACAATGAGTACCAACCATTGATTAAGCGCAGTAAAACAAACACACATATACCTCCCGCTTCCATAGACACGCTCAGAGCTCAGGGAGCTAAACACATAGATATCTGGACGAGAGGCTCTCTCTACCCTAAGAATCCAATGACTAATGCATCCCCACCGTTTGTCAATCCTACAAGCTTATTGACCTTTGCTGGTGATGGAGAAAAGAGCCTTCTAGGTTATTGTAAATCTCTTACAAGAGAAGCTGAAACTTACAAGAGCATTCTCCAAGCTCAACAATGTGAGATTGTTCGCCTTTCACATTTACATTCTACAGATGAGGTTACCATTTTTCAACATAAAACAGAGGTACAAGAACTGAAAGGAAAGGTGTGAAGTTGTCAAATGAAGGACACCATCTTGGGTGGTCGTATCCGAAAGAAGAAATTGCGCAATCTTGAAACATTGCAGGTTGCATCAGGAGGTCTCAAGAAAAGAATCCGAGCATTAAGTTGATGCTTCTTGGTTGGCTACATTGTCTTAGTTAAGTAATCTTTTTGTTTTTTTTTGTTATGCATTGTTTTCATGTGCCTAAATAGTGTTAGCGAAGCAAATTTCCTGTTATTTACTTATGCATTGTCTTCATGTAGAGATTCAATCTATCATGACAAGGAAAACATTGACCCCAAAGCCAATATAGGAAAGAGATTGAAGCCACTTATAAGTAGAAGCCTGGCAGCAGATATAGTACATGACAAGACATTTAAGGTCCTACAACGAAATGTAGTGGACCGCTTTATTTCAGAGAACTCAGTGCCTACAAAAGAGATACAAGGCACACTTGATTCACTTGGTGTAAGCAAAAGAGGATATTCGGCTATCCAAAAGTCAGTCTCATCCATCTTTGTTAAGAAGGGTATAAAATCCAAACTTCTACCATCAGCCTCAAGTGTTTGGAAAGAGAGGCTTCAGCTTAACGAGGCACAGGGAGACTATCTTGGACAGCCCTTTCATATTAAAGCAACTTACAGTGGCCATGGAGCAAACATGGCATATGATGAGTTCAATAATATTTTTATGGACCTGCGGATATTACAGAAGAGAATGGTGGAGTTTTACAACATCACATTTGAAGAGTCACGAGGGGTATTACATTTTGTGTTAAAACTGGATGAGTGTGAGCTTGTTAAAGAGAAAAAGCTAGAGCGTGTTACTATTACTTTAATGAATAGAGCACTCTCAAAGTGTCCTAGTGATGATCCTTTATATTTTAGTGTTCAATCAGAATCTAACATATGGTGGCTTGGTGCGTTTGAGGTAAGTGAGATTCTCAGGTAAGCTCAAATGTTCACATCTACTTAAGTCTCATTTATTTTGTGTTGCAGGTAAAGAAAGAAGATCATGAGAATCTATATTGGGTGTTCCATCGAGCTAATATTCCGGAGGTGATTGATCGACAGACTAACCAGGGAGAGGTACTACGTCTAGATGGAAGGGGAGACTTTCAAGTTCAGTGGCATCTTGCAGGTGACCTCAAAACATTAAAGTGCATGTATAATTGTGGAATGGGTGCAATGGCAAAGTTGCCGTGTTTGTTCTGCATGGAGCCTGGAAAGGTCATAGACCCAAAGTGGTGGAGAAAAGCTCCAACACGTCACATTGAGGATCCTGCTTTTCGACCGGTTTTGAAAATACCACTTGTGAATGTCCACATTTGTACAATGCATGCCCTTTGTAGAATTGTGGAGAAATTGGTCTACTTATACATCAGGTTTGCTTGGAAGATTAAGAACTCGGCAAAACGACAAGTAGCCCTGCAGTGCTTAGAAATGGTACTGTCCGATATGGGGCTTCATGGTGGCAATGTGAAAATCCAGCGGGATGAAAAGAGATCAACTGCTGAGAAGGATGTCCCATGCAAACCATCCATCGGTGGGGTGAAGGCACGGAGGTTTTTATCTAAACCCCAAGGTACAAGAGATCCGAAGCTAACAAAACATGGAAAAATATATAACAGATCTTA